>NC_061508.1:260441948-260469698 GCF_022539505.1 Lolium rigidum
CATTGTTTAGATCGCTGCATTCATTGCATATGTTTACAATATGATCAAGTTTATGATGGCATGTCACTCCAGAAATTATCTTTGTTTATCGTTTACCTGCTCGAGACGAGCAGAAACTAAGCTTGGGGATGCTGATACGTCTCCGACGTATCGATAATTTCTTATATTCCATGCCACATTATTGATGATATCTACATGTTATATGCACATTTTATGTCATATTTATGCGTTTTCCGGAACTAACCTATTGACGAGATGCCGAAAGGCCAGTTGCTGTTTTCTGCTGTTTTTGGTTTCAGAAATCCTAGTAACGAAATATTCTCGGAATTGGACGAAATCAACGCCCAGGTTTCTATTTTTCCCGGAAGCATCCAGAACACCCGAGAGCCGCCAGAGGGGGGCCACAGGGCCCCCAGATGATAGGGTGGCGCGGCCCACCCCCTGGCCGCGCGGCCCTATGGTGTCACCGCCTCGTTGACCTTCTGACGCCGCCTCTTCGCCTATATAAAGGTCCCGGACCTAAAACCTCGATACGAAAAAGCCACGGTACGAGAAACCTTCCGAGTCGCCGCCATCGCGAAGCCAAGATCTGCGGGACAGGAGTCTCGTTCGGCACGCCGCCGGGACGGGAAGTGCCCCGGAAGGCTCCTCCATCGACACCACCGCCATCTTCATCAACGCTGCTGTCTCCCATGAGGAGGGAGTAGTTCTCCATCGAGGCTCGAGGCTGTACCGGTAGCTATGTGGTTAATCTCTCTCCTATGTACTTCAATACAATAATCTCATGAGCTGCCTTACATGATTGAGATTCATATGATGATGCTTGTAATCTAGATGTCATTATGCTAGTCAAGTGGGTTTTACTTATGTGATCTCCGGAGACTCCTTGTCCCACGTGTGTAAAGGTGACAAGTGTGTGCACCGTGTGGGTCTCTTAGGCTATATTTCACAGAATACTTATTCACTGTTATGAATGGCATAGTGAAGTGCTTATTTATATCTCTTTATGATTGCAATGTGTTTTGTATCACAATTTATCCATGTGCTACTCTAGTGATGTTATTAAAGTAGTTTATTCCTCCTGCACGGTGTAATGGTGACAGTGTGTGCATCCGTGTTAGTACTTGGCGTAGGCTATGATTGTGATCTCTTGTAGATTATGAAGTTAACTATTGCTATGACGGTATTGATGTGATCTATTCCTCCTACATGGTGTGAAGGTGACAGTGTGCATGCTGTGTTAGTACTTGGTTTAGTCGTGTTGATCTTTCATGCACTCTAAGGTTATTTAAATATGAACATTGAATTGTGGAGCTTGTTAACTCCGGCATTGAGGGTTCGTGTAATCCTACGCAATGTGTTCATCATCCAACAAGAGAGTGTAGAGTATGCATTTATCTATTCTCGTTATGTGATCAATGTTGAGAGTGTCCACTAGTGAAAGTGTAATCCCTAGGCCTTGTTCCTAAATATCGCTATCGCTGCTTGTTTACTCGTTTTATCTGCGTTGCTACTCGTTGCGTTACTACTGCTCATACTTATTCATACCACCTGTATTTCACTATCTCTTCGCCGAACTAGTGCACCTATTAGGTGTGTTGGGGACACAAGAGACTTCTTGCTTTGTGGTTGCAGGGTTGCATGAGAGGGATATCTTTGACCTCTTCCTCCCTGAGTTCGATAAACCTTGGGTGATCCACTTAAGGGAAACTTGCTGCTGTTCTACAAACCTCTGCTCTTGGAGGCCCAACACTGTCTACAAGAATAGAAGCTCCCGTAGACATCATTGATCACCACACCTGGATTTAATTGTGGGTTTAAGCACTAGATGTTTCTTAGGTTTAATTAGTGAAGCATATAATTTAGCTAATGAGAAATTCTAGGTTTCTAAGTATATTCACCTAATGGTACTTGGTTTAAATCTCAATTATGGTCTGGTTTTACAATTGTAATCACCCAAGTGATTCACAACTAGGTTTGAGATATAATTCTGGGTTGTAGAATTAAGATAACACCATATTGTGTTTGATAGGGTTTAATCTCCCCTAACCAAGGTAATATGGTTACTTGCTTAATTGTTTCTGTTCTTCTTTAATTACTAAGGACTTGAGAATTGGTTTTATCTTATACCAATAGATTTCTAGTATTGTCCTTAATTTATCATTAGAGCAACTAAAGTGGTTATGGTTCTTTTTATATTTAACTTTAGTTATAACGATGGATGGTTTCTCACCATGCAAAGTATAAAGTTTGACTCTAAGGTTTTCTTAGGTTCTTTAATTGAGGAATAAGTGAAATGTAGTTTGGGTTCTACTTATGATCACCAAGTGATTCACAAGTTATGATTGAGATATAACCTAGGTTTTCTTCCTAGTTACCTCCCTATGATTTCATGTGGTGAATAACATCTACTAATCCTATTAGGATTTAACTTATCCACACATACCTCAAGAGCATGATCATGGTTTAAGCATGATCAACTTGTTCTTAATATCTTTTCCTCAAGTTCTTAGGGTTTATGATCATTACTCATTTTATAATGATCAAGGTTTGGCTTCCTAAGGTATCTCTTATTAAATGGGTTCTCACTTCCATGATCAAGCATTGTCTTGATCAACTAGGTTTAATACTTCTTTTATACTATCAATTATGGACATGGCTATGGTTAATTCTAGAGTTTATGGGATACTCACAAGATCTCATTAGGTATGAAAAGGTTAAGTATCTACCTGGATAACTAAATTGAATTAGTCTCTACTTTACTTTACCAATTCATGGATATGATCTTATTCCATTTGATATTAGGTTATCTCACCACTCTAAATGGAAATGGTTTACAACCTAATACTTTGGTTCAATGGTTGTCCTTTATTCATTAATAGGTAAAACTAGAATTGGTATGAACAGTCTCTCTGAATTGGGAATGACTTGAATAATATCCCAAGGTTGTGTTCTTAAGATGATGTTTTGTTTACATAGATGTATATCCAGGGTTTAGCTCAAGGTTTGTCATTGCTTCTCTAATAAATAATATAGAACTCTCACCTTTCTAGGTTTGGTGTATATTTATTTGGAATAGAGAAGAATATATACTTCTAGAGTTGATTTCCTTGTCTTGGTTCCAAGATTGAAATAGAGTGAATACCATGAGGTTCATTGTAGGATCAAGGATTAGTTTAAGACATGGAGAAGATAAGTCTAGAATAGTTTCTCCATTTTATTGTTACTTGATTTCCAATTGAATATATGTTCATATGTTATGGCAAGGAATACCATATTATGATCTTTAATAAGATCAAGTAGTTGTTCCTTGATTAATATGTTCTTGTGTTGGTTTTAAATCCATTTGATCTAACCCCTTAGATCAAATCATCTCTACCCAAAACAAGGTCTTAACAAAGTCACATTGAGGTTTATAGCACTGGACTTGATGAGCTACTTCAATTCCACCAAGGTCAAGTGAAACTTCAGTTACTGTGACTGTTTTACTTTAAAGCGCGAAAATTTCCCGGATTTTCTATGCATGAATGCAATGCACACATCTGTTTCCTCTATTTTTGTAACCCCAAATACTGGGATATTACAGCCTCGATGCCCGCAACTTGTACGAAAATGTCGTGCTAGTTTGACCCGGCAACAATGCATCATGCATCCATGATGAACATCTCGACGCCGACCATGAAGCCTCCTCCAGTGCATTTCACACCCATGGGTTACATGCCGACGATGCAGCCTCCCCCGACCTACCCAGTTCCCACACCGGCCAATGAGGCCTACTTCAACAAGGAGGCCATGATGGAGGACGTGATCTAGGGCAGCCAAGATGGGATTATTCGTCGACGAGCCCACCAATGGTCAAGGCCACCTGATGTGGGCATTACCCTTCGGGTAACCCGTATTATGTTACCTCTTACGGCCCAACCAAGGGCCTATGAAGGTCATCCATCAACCAAGGTGGGCTGCTATGTCGGTTCCAAAGAAAGAGACTTGATGAACAAGGCAAGAAGACGAAGAACAAGGAAAGTTTGGACGTAGAACTCTTTGTAACATAGCCGAACCCGGACATAACTCTCGAGACCTGGCTCACAATATAAGGGCCAGGAGAGGATCTGCCAAGGGAAACACAATCAATTTAGCTAGAACCACCGCAAGTCTAGAGCTAGGTCATACGAAATCTTAGCCTCTCGACGAGATCTTAGTCTTAGCCTTCGATTACCCCATTGTAACCCGATAGTTTTAATAATCAAGATCAGACAAGCAGGAAATAAGGGTTTTACCTCATCGAGTGCCCCGAACCTGGGTAAATCTCTCTCCCCATTTGTTTGGTATCCGATGTCTCGTGTCAGCCTGCAGGATTCCGTCAACCCTAAGCCCCAAAAGGTGGGTATTTCCAAGGAGTACCCTCGACACCACCAGATTAGCAAACAAACCGACAACTACACTTATCTTGAGGACAATATGATATGCGAGGCATGAATGACAACTCGACAACATCCAATTAGTGGTGCTAAGCAAAAGGGGGCACATTCTGGAAGAGGATCCACGACTATTTACATGAGCATAGGCAATTTGGGGAGCACCGTTTTGAGATCGACCATAGTGAATTGTCCATTCAAAAGAGGTGGTCGTTTATCCAATCCAAATGCAACAAGTTAACCGCGGCGCATGATCTTTTCAAATTTCAAGCGTATCCGCGCGAGCGGAATTGATGTGAAGGACTTGGTAAATTTATCCTTTTGCACATCAATGAACAATATGTTATTATTTATATATGCAATTTCATTTTGGCTGGTGCGTCAAAATAGTGTAAACCCCCGAAAGGGTATCGTGATATCTTTTAATGTCAGCCATCCTACTCTAATCCTGAATAGGTATTGTTTAATCCCAGACGTCATTGCGTTTCAAACAAGGAAACGTTTCATCCTTGAGGTCTATGGAAGCACAACTTTCATTTTATGCTTTATCCAGCTAATTGTAGGTGTGGCAAGGTTTCAAATACTTCAAAAAGGTTAATCAAGGTAAACATTTTACATTGTCTCATTGTTGGAAGGAAATCCGAGGGTGCCCCAAGTTTGACGAGAGCTGTGAGGCTTACAAGGCATCCTTTCTTGGTAGCACGGCCTCCAAAGAGGTCATCGTGATTGACCTCGATGGTGGCCAACCATGCGGAAACACAGCCTCCTATGCTATCCAGGCAAGAGGGCACAAGGCAATCCAGACTGACATGAAGCGTGATGCTTTGGACTCTCATTTGGTCGGCACCTTGAATGACTTGTATGCTGAAAAGGAGATGTCAACCTACAAGAGGGATAAGAGAAAAAGTTGGGACAAAGAAGAGGCCATGAGAAACTACAACGAGGTCCAAGGTAGGAAGCTCGAGATTGAAAAGCCAATGCAAGATCAACGACGAGGTGGAGCTCAAGGAGAAAGAAGTGGAGCTCAGTGCATTGGCAAAGGCCAAGGAGGTTGAGCTCAAACTTCTCTCCGAGGAGAATTCTTTTATAACGGCCGACTTGGCCACCATGCCACTGGATAGAAGAGGTTGGTTCGTGAAGAGGCAAAAGTAGATCCAAGAGCGATCAAATTGAGTCGATGACTCAATTTCTAGATTATTCTTTATTTGTGTGAACTAAAGTTACTGATTTTGATGCTACTTTCATCTATGTTGGAAACATGAATTTATTTGATTTTTTTCTATTTTGTATCGATATTCAACAAGTTTGTATAGCTATATGGCCAAATGGTCTAGGTTAGCAAAAACAAATAAATAGGTGA
The DNA here is from genome assembly GCF_022539505.1 of Lolium rigidum. Taxonomy (NCBI): domain Eukaryota; kingdom Viridiplantae; phylum Streptophyta; class Magnoliopsida; order Poales; family Poaceae; genus Lolium; species Lolium rigidum. The sequence continues at coordinate 260,447,724 of NC_061508.1, forward strand.
TTGCTGGCCGCGGCGTGTGACCTAAACGAACAAGAGGATACGGGCGTGTCCACCTTTATCCACACTTCCATCCAAACGGATAGAATCGAACCTGGTAAAAGATATCTAATTTAGGTGGTCACTAATTTGGATGGTCGCATTAGAGATAGCCTGAGGGCCACTCGTCCACGCCGGCATGGGCACCGCCGATGATGCGCCAGCCAGCGAGCGAGCGCGCGTGCATGATCGATAGGGTCGGGTCGGGTGGCATCATTCGTGCTTCCGCTGCACGCGCGCAGGGCCTCGCTAGAATAGCACGGATCCATCGGTGCACGACAGCGCGGTCGATCGAATCGGTGCCAGATCTGGCTGCCCATCCGTCGATCATGCTACCCTACATAGCACGTACTACGCTGGTTCCGAGCGAGCGCGCTCCAGCCACGCAATCGTCCAAAGCGTCCAAAGCTGATTTGATCAGATCGGGATACCTGCTTTTGTTTGATGCCAGCCGTTTCTGGCTCTATAGGTACGGTGATGCTTTCTGCTAGTTTTTCTTTTTGCAACTTATAGCGTCTCTAACAGATGATGCAAAATAGGGCAGATAAAAAAAATTAGGGTGCCAAGTTTCTTTTTGTCGTGCTAGATGGTGCAAAAAAAAGGCAGGGGGATTTTAGCAGATGTAAGAGCATCTCCACTCGCGTCCCCCAAACCGTCCCCCAAAGGGATTTGGGCGCGCACGGACAAAAGCGCTCTAGCCCGCGTCCCCAAAGCCCTTTTTTGTCCGGCGCGCCCTATACGGTGTCCGGCGTCCCGAGCCCGTCCCCGTCCCACGGGGACGCACCGGGCACGCCGGACACAACGAAATGAGAGGCGAGGAGGCGCGGGGCCGACGCGTCGGCCGGCACGAGCTAATTTTAACCTAACCGTCGCCTACCTCGCGACGGAAGTTATTCGCGCGCAGCCGGCATCTTTGCCTTAATGGCGACGGAGGGCAGGCGAGACGTCTCGTCGGTGCCGCGCAGCCTCCACGCGTCGCCGGCGTTCGCACGCCACCGCCCGTTCGCGCGCGATCTTCCCGCCTCTTCTCGTCCGTTCCCGCGCTTTCTTCCCGACGCCGGCGTCTATAAAAGGTCTCCCGACTCATCAATGGTAGCCACCACACCCCGCCGGCAACAAACACAGCCCTCGTCGCTCCACGACCGTCTCCTCCATCACCGGTGGCAATGGCGAACCGCCCCGGCGATGGCCACTTCCCTCCACCGCCGTCTCCTCCATTGACGAGCCGGCAGCGGCGTGCGGCACTCGAGGAGGCACTCGAGGAGGAGGCCCGCCAGCGGCGTGAGGCCCGAGCAGGCGGCGGATCTAGCGGCGTTCTCCGCCCTCGCCTCCGCAGCTCGAGGAGGCCGCGGCGGCGGCAGCGTGGCAGGAGCGAGCAGTGCGACACCGTTGCGGCGTTCGACGCCTCGACGGGACAAGAGGCGCGACGGCGCCGGTACCGGGAGGAGATGGAGCAGCGATGGGCTGACGAGCGTCGGCGCGCCGGCGCGATGAGCGGCGGCGCTGTTCCGTGAACGGCGTGACTCGATCGGAGCGCCGGCGGCGTGAGTCGATCGAGCTCCAGCGAGCGAGGCGACGGCGGAGGAGCGTCGACGGCCGGGAGTCGGCGCTACGGCGCTATGGGGAGGCGGGCGGAGCAGCTGGCGGCGGCCGACGCGTTTGCGGCGGCGATGATGGAGGCGCCACCGTATGTGGAGGAGGAGGCGCCAATGGAGGAGGAGGCCGAGGCGGAGGAGACCGAGGTGGAGGACGATGACGACGACGACGAGTTCGACCGGGTCCGACGACGACGCCCGCACCCGGACGAGACGGCCGATCAGCAACGCGCCCTCGTCGAGTCCTTCGAGTCGGAGAAGAAGCTCCGGGACGACGCCCGTGCCCGCGAAGAGGCGCGATTCGTCGCGCCGTCGAGCTCTCCCTCCAGGCGGCCCAGCAGGGGAGGGCGGAGGAGGACTATCGGCGGGAGCGGCACCGTCTGGCCACCGCCGAACGCAAGGAGAGGAGGCGCGCGCAGGAGGAGCTGCGGCGTAGGGGAGGCGACTGTAGGATAACGTTGCATAGAAAACAAAAATTTTCCTACCGCGAACACGCAATCCAAGCCAAGATGCAATCTAGAAGACGGTAGCAACGAGGGGGTATCGAGTCTCACCCTTGAAGAGATTCCAAAGCCTACAAGATGAGGCTCTTGTTGCTGCGGTAGACGTTCACTTGCCGCTTGCAAAGCGCGTAGAAGATCTTGATCACGATCGGTTCCGGCGCCACGAACGGGCAGCACCTCCGTACTCGGTCACACGTTCGGTTGTTGATGAAGACGACGTCCACCTCCCCGTTCCAGCGGGCAGCGGAAGTAGTAGCTCCTCTTGAATCCGACAGACACGACGGCGTGGTGTCGGTGGTGGTGGAGAAGTCCGGCGGAGCTTCGCTAAGCGTGCGGGAAGTGGAGGAGCGGGGCGGCTAGGGTTTGGGGAGAGGGGGCGCCGGCCACTATAGGGGTGCGGCCACCTTGGTGGTGTTTTGAGGTGGCCGGCCCCCTCCCCTTGGCCCTCATTATATAGGTGGAACCCCAAGAGGTGGTGTCCAAGTCTTCGAATAAGACCCGAACCAAAAACCTTCCATAGGAGGGGGGAAACCTAGCCAAGCTAGGACTCCCACCAAGGTGGGAGTTCCACCTCCCATGTGGGGGGTGGCCGGCCCCCTAAGGGGAGTCCACTTGGGACTCCTCCCCCACTAGGGTTGGCCGGCCATGGAGGTGGAGTCCCATGTGGACTCCACCTTCCTTGGTGGTTTCTTCCGGACTTTTCTAGAACCTTCTAGAACCTTCCATAGAACCTTCCGCGACATTTTTATTCACATAAAATGACATCCTATATATGAATCTTATTCTCCGGACCATTCCGGAACTCCTCGTGATGTCCGGGATCTCATCCGGGACTCCGAACAAATATTCGAACTCCATTCCATATTCAAGTTCTACCATTTCAACATCCAACTTTAAGTGTGTCACCCTACGGTTCGTGAACTATGTGGACATGGTTGAGTACTCACTCCGACCAATAACCAATAGCGGGATCCGGAGATCCATAATGGCTCCCACATATTCAACGATGACTTTAGTGATCGAATGAACCATTCACATACGATACCAATTCCCTTTGTCACGCGATATTTTACTTGTCCGAGGTTTGATCTTCGGTATCACTCTATACCTTGTTCAACCTCGTCTCCCGACAAGTACTCTTTACTCGTACCGTGGTATGTGGTCTCTTATGAACTTATTCATATGCTTGCAAGACATTAGACGACATTCCACCGAGAGGGCCCGTAGTATATCTATCCGTCATCGGGATGGACAAATCCCACTCGTTGATCCATATGCCTCAACTCATACTTTCCGGATACTTAATCCCACCTTTATAACCACCCATTTACGCAGTGGCGTTTGATGTAATCAAAGTACCTTTCCGGTATAAGTGATTTACATGATCTCATGGTCATAAGGACTAGGTAACCATGTATCGAAAGCTTATAGCAAATAACTTAATGACGAGATCTTATGCTACGCTTAATTGGGTGTGTCCATTACATCATTCATATAATGATATAACCTTGTTATTAATAACATCCAATGTTCATGATTATGAAACTAATCATCCATTAATCAACAAGCTAGTTTAAGAGGCATACTAGGGACTTCTTGTTGTATACATATCACACATGTACTAATGTTTCGGTTAATACAATTATAGCATGATATATAAACATTTATCATAAACATAAAGATATAAATAATAACCACTTTATTATTGCCTCTAGGGCATATCTCCTTCAGCGACGACGGGGCGGGGCCGTCGAACGCGCCGCCGGGCGGTCAGTAGTCTAGGTTTAGATGAAATCTAGCCGTTTTCATTCAAACTTTGTAATATATAATCAAAATTGAATGAAAACCTTTATTTTCGTGCACAAATATTCATTTGGGGGCGGCGTTTGGGGGACGCGGCTGGGGAGCGACGTCCCCCAAACGCGGCACGAACAAAATACGTCCCCCAAACGCTCGATCCGGCGCGGTTTGGGGGACGGTTTGGGGGACGCGATTGGAGATGCTCTAAGGCTTGTCCGTCGTTTTAAACTTTCAATTCGACACTTCAAACTTTCTGTTGGACGCTTCGGCGCCAAGCTCTTACCGAAATTCGTCGAGCGACGAAGGCATGTTGACGGCAGAGGGCCAAACATAGGACACCAATGTCTAAGCTCATGTCTTCGCCTTGTGTCTTCGTCTTGTTCGGCTTGACGGCGGAGGGCTCAGTGTAAGACGTTATTTATGGGACGGAGGGAGTACTACATGTGAACCGAGGCATAGCCTGGATGGTTGCCGGGTGCTGATACCTGTGCTACCCGCGAGATCCCAAGTGCTAGCACCTGCTCTCTCGTTGTACACACTAATATATCATTCTTGCTTAGAGAGGGCTTCTTACCCTCCAAGTCGCATTTTTTCTTTTTTTGAGGGAGTACTACATAGAAAAGTAAGAGCTCGTCTAGAGTATGGACATGTCTCTTGCTCATTTATATATAATTGTATTGTATCTGTACTTGGGGTTACCATATGCCACACCTCATAATCATAGCAGTGCTAGGCGTGCGGGGCGACGAGCCATGCGCGCAACTAGCTGCACGTGAACACACACCAATACAATGACCCGTGCACCTTCTATATGCATATGTCGTTCTGTCTCGACTCAGGGGTGCTCACGGGCACATAAACGCTACCTGCTTCTACAACTCTTTTCAGTTCATATTGTAAAACTCCGCTATATGATCACGGTATATACAAGCCAATCGATCGGCCGATCGACACGACCGCGAGATTCCATGTCGGATAAGATGCAAGAGTTGGTCCCATCCCATGGACAAAATTGGCGGCAGGCGAAAAACCATGCGTGCCACTATGTCAGTTGGAAAGAGCAAATACAAGGACGGCACAAGTACGACTTGTACCGCTCTATAAGCTAGGTATATCTTCTTTTCGAAATAGCACCACATATTAATATAGCAACCACACAGTACAATTATTAGGGTATTAGCACAAACACATCCGAAAAGACATAGTAAAAGAAAAGAAAAGAGAAATTAATGTTGAAAAGGTGGGATCGATGAAAACAAAGATGTCCCGTAGCCGCTGCGTCCTCCGGAGAATTCCCACCACGCTCCTAGCACTGTGATGCGCCGCGTACCAAGCATCACCTTCAAGAAGGAATATGAAGAAGATGACGCTATTGCCCGGACTGGTCCTAGGGTTTCCCCTGGTACGAGCAGGGACAAGGGAGTTGGGCTTCATCCAACACCCTTCAGGAAGGAAGGGTGGCGCCTACGGGCGTCACCGCGTCGGTCTCGGCCGAACCGACAAGGATTTCTGCCAACCCTCGCAATCCCGCCCCAAAATCTTCATCGTGCTCCACCAAACTCACCGCCCACTAACACACGCCACCACGACATTGCAAACATCATCGCTATCTTACCGCATCCAACGAACCAAGGCCATCGGGACGAAGAAGGATCATTTAACTGAGGACTGACGGGGTAGTTGAAATGGGGATGACTTATCGGGTCCACAAGGTTAGCGTCCATGGTATGGATCCACGGAGAGGGGCCCATGAAGACCATAATAAAATAGAAGACCTGGAAGCACCCAAAGCCCAGGAACCAGACGTAAAGAACACATAAAAGCCCATCAAATAGCCGACATTGACATAATCTTATCTTTGCATATGTAACCGACCCAGATTGGATTCTGAGACCTAGCCTCTCATATAAAGGCTAGGAGGAGCCAACGGGGAGGGCTCCAGATTGACTTGTGGCATACTCGCCGTAACCCTAGATTAATTATAGTAACACAACGAATTTGTGTTTTTCATCAATAATATCGGACTCTCTTCTTTGTTTGATAAGCCAACGAAATCACCAGCGCACCTCTTTTCCTGAAACCCTAGTGCATTACCGTCAACATTGTTGAGGTCACCCTCGTTATTATTAGTGGCCACGCACGATGGAACCGCCTCCACTGCCAACGGAGGTAACCGTCCAGACATGACGGCAAGGGGCACACCAGGCCCTCCTGACCGGACGATCACATACCCAACTGGCCCGTGCTCGTGAAGCGCCCATCGAAATGTTATAGGATGTGTGCCACCACCCCAACCATCCCCAGCTTCGGCCACCTCCCCCGCCAGCTGGAGGTAGCCTTCCTTTGCCTGGGCCCGTGCTGCGTAGCCCCAGATGGGGCCCAAGGGCCCGAATCTGAGCCGGGAGGGCACCACCGCGCTCCACAAACTGCCCCGCCACCAACGAGCCACGCCGTCGCCACCCCACCGCCCGAGAAGACGCATCGCCGGTGGACGAGAGGATCACGTGTTCCTCCTCCAAACGCACGGGTAGGAGCGGAGGAGGGAGGGTGGTTCGGGTTCTAGGGTTTTGTCGCCATCCCGTTGCCTATGGGGAGCGACGCGGAGGGACGAAGATAGCATTTGAACTGAGTGGCTAAAGTTATTGTGGGAGACTTTCCTCAGTTTTCGTAATATATAAGCTAGATGATTTACCCCTTAAAAAGAAAAAAAATAGGTTACCAATCCGGTTATTGAATACAATTATTTCAAGGGGGATTTCAATGAAATTTTGGAGGACTCTGTTCCTTAGTATTTCTTTCCCGGTCTGTTTGGTAATTTGCAAGATTTAAAATTTCAGGAATTGCCTCTGTTATCTATTTTTTTCATGCAGCTTCGTAAGAAATTTAACATCAATCCAACCCCATTGACAACTATGAAAACCTATTTGTTTCCAGTTGTGGAATCAAAGTTTTGTTACAAATCTGTTCCCAATTCATATAAATTCAGTATGACATGCCATCTCATCCGACATTTGTCTTGTTCCCGTGTTCCATTTTTTTGTGAATTAAAGAGGCCTTACAGTTAGGAAGGAGAAAGTACCGGATCCGGATTGCACCTTTTTCTTTGAAACTAGTATTGGATTAAAAGTTTAACTAAGTTATTATGGAATAGTACATGAAGTAATTGATCGAGTACCTTTTTTATTACAGTGTAGAATATGTTTACTCAATTTTGTGAAGAGATAGACTACAACTGAAGTAAAATAATTGATTTTTCAAGTTATGACAAATTAAGTGTAGGATTCACCGTAGAAGTCTAAATTCAAAATATACCTTGTATATTGTGGAGTCTAATTTAGAAGCTACCGAGAATAAAATATTGGAACCTAGAAATAAGGAGTTCAAAGTTTTACGAAATAAGTTCAATATCACCAGAGTTAAGATGACTGATTTCCATGTTTTAAGACACGTCTATTTAGGATTTTGTCCATTTCTATACAGGTCGTCCACGCTCTTTCTATATTGCAGTGGCACCTAATATATGTAGCACCTCTGAATATCATATCGCTTGTAATCTCATGATTCTCATTTCTTCTCAACTATGGGACCTGTGATGTTCTACTACTATCGTTTCTCGTTTCTTCGCTTGAATATCTTATCGTTTGTGACTATACAGTACTCCTACTCATCCAAATTAAGTGCAGTCACGGGATGCAGACGACAAATTGCTAGGATTCAGGTAATCACATAGATAATCACAAGGAACCAGTAGGTACTGTAAAACATGTATATCCGTATCATCGTATGGATAAAATACAATACTACTCGCGACTCCGGTGTCGATTGATCAGAGCATCTTCAGCAAATTGTCAAAAAGACCAAATAATGTTACATCTGAAGAACGGGCAGCTACTGACAAAAAGCTTCACGCACGCAGCTATACTAACTAATCGGATATGTCCTTCACCTAACAACCCCCATCATTAGCAAGTTATTAATTCCTTTTTGCTGCAGCTTTGTTCTGTCTTTGGACTGATCAGCTCTCTTACTTTGTTTTGGTTTAGTCTGTTGCCGTTACGTCTGTCGGACTGTTCCACGGGCAGACATATTCTTCAGTTGGAGAGCTCGCGCACGAGTCCACGACCTGCGTATGGCCTCAGTCGTCGTTGTCGATAGAGTATAGTTCGCACGGGAGTGCAGATTATTCAAGTTTGTACGTATATGCCAATCAGCTCGTGTATACTATATCGCGCGATGGTAACAGCTAACAACCGCGTGCTTAAACCGCTGCATATAGCTTTCTGGATTGGAAGATCCCAGCAATGGTGCGAAGGGAAAAAGAACATTTGGCCCAACGAAAAGTAAAAAAAATGAGGGCTTGTTTTTTTCGATAAAGGATGCTTTCATTACTTTTATAAGCAATTACATCCAGCGTCTGCATAACCAGGATGTACACAGCCGTTTATGTTGTCTCAGGTTCGAAAATGATAAAAACAAAAACTAGGCGAGATACACATCAAGATGAAACAAATAACGCCTAAGAAGTTGGTGGGGCATCTATCCGTAGACTATGCTGCCACCCATGTTGGGAAAAAGTATCCTCGCCGTAGCCTCCAACCGTGTACGGACCTCCGTAAACAGGTCTCGGTTCTCCACTCGCTGAAGAGGTAACCACGAACGGAGAATACATGTACATCTGTAGATGACCTGCAACAAAGAGCAATTCATATCATTAAAAATCTTGTCATTTCTACATAGCCAAAGCGTCCAGATAACTGCTAGCGCCCCCACCCTAAGAAGCAACTTAAACCTTGAATCAACACCATGGAGCCAATTACCAAAGACATAGGCAACACTAGTCGGAGGATACAGGGTAGACGCAACTTGGATGACTGACCATATAGATCTCGCGAACTGGCACTGGAAGAACAAGTGCTTGATTGTTTCGTCATGTTGACAGAAAACACATCGAGTACTCCCATGCCAATTACGCTTAACAAGATTGTCTTTGGTGAGGATTACCCCTCGACGAAGATACCATCCAAAAATTTTAATTTTTAATGGTATCTTCATCTTCCAAATCTTTTTATTATTATCAACTCGGTAGATCGGAAAGAAGGATCGCGTTGTAGAAAGATTTCACAGAGAAAGCACCGTTGGCATGAAGGTTCCATCTAAATTCGTCCGGTTCGTCCGATAATTGAATATCCCCGAGCCGTTGAATTAAGGTATTCCATGCCGCAAGTCTTTGTCCAAGTAAAACCCGTCCGAACGTCACATTCGGGGGTGAGGTAGCCATTACGGTAGCAATGGTATCACCTTGACGACGAGCAATCCTATAAAGAGCTGGATACTCGTTCACTTAGGGGTGCGTTGTCAAGCTAAGCATCTTCCCGAAACGTATTTGTGCTCCATTTCTGATTGAGAAAGTGCCATGGCGAAAAAATTCATTTTTAGTCGCCATTAGCCCGGCCCAGAAGTGAGAATCCCCTGGTTTCCAAACCATTTGGGATAATGTCTTCGAACCGATATACTTTCGCCGAAGGATAGTCTGCCAAGTCCCATCCTCAGTGAGGAGCTTAAACAACCATTTTCCCAATAGGGCCGAATTCTTGACTTCCAAATCATGAACTCCAAGCCCACCTTGGTCTTTGGGACTACAAACTATACTCCACTTAACCAGTCGATATTTCTTTTTCTCACTGTCCCCTTGCCAAAAGAATCTGGATCGATAATAATCGAGTTTATGCAGAATTCCTTTTGGTAGGATGAAAAAAGATAACATATACAGTACCATGTTTGTGAGTACCGAATTAATGAGTACCAATCTTCCACCTAGGGACAGCAACTTGCCTTTCTAGCTACTAAGGCGTTTTTGTAGTCTTTCTTCCACTAATTTCCATTCCGCGATTGTAAGTCTCCGATAATGAATCGGAATACCCAAATAACGAATCGGAAATTGGCCTTGCCCACAACCAAACAACTCGTGTACAGAGTCACATCATTTTGGGCATCACCGAAGCGTAACAATTCACTCTTATGGAAATTGATTTTCAATTCTGACAATTGCTCAAAGGCTGCCAAGATTAATTTCAAGTTTTGAGCTTTTTCAAGATCATGATCCATAAATAGAATTGTATCATCGGCGTATTGAAGTATAGATAAGCCACCATCAACTAGATGTGGAATCACTCCTTCAATCTGGCCATCAGCCTTAGCCCGCTCTATGAGTATAGCCGAATATCCGCTACAATGTTAAACAACATCGGTGATAACGGATCCCCTTGGCGTAATCCCTTTTCGTGTTTGGAAATAGTGACCGGTGTCATCATTGACCCGGATTGCGACACTACCTCCATACACAAAATCATTTATCGAGCGCGCCACTCCGGAGAAAACCTTTCATCCTGAGTGTTTGCTGTAGAAACGACCACTTAACTTTATCATACGCCTTTTCAAAATCTAGTTTTAAAATAACCCCATTTAATTTCTTAGAATGCATCTCATGTACCGTCTCATGCAAAACCGCCACTCCATCAAGGATGTTTCTTCCTTGCATAAAGGCCGTCCGTGATGGCTGGACAACATGATCCGCAACCGTATTAAGTCTAATGGTGGCCACTTTCGTGAAAATCTTGAAACTTACATTTAATAGGCAGATAGGTCTATATTGTTGAATCCTTTCGCCTCATTAACTTTCGGTAACAAGATTACTTCACCAAAATTTAGACGAAATAATTCTAGTTGTCCAGAGTGTAGGTCACCGAACAAATCTAGAAGGTCCGATTTAATCGTGTCCCGTAAAGTTTGATAAAACTCAGCTGGGAAACCATCGGACCCGGTGCTTTGTTGCATTCCATTTGGAAAACTGCCTTCTGAACCTCTTCCTCAGTATAAGGTGCGGTTAGTAGACCATTTTCCTCAACGGAAACTTGGGGTATATCGGCCGTTAAATCCTCATTAAGAGAGAAAGTACTTTCCTCCGGAGGACCAAACAAGCCTTTATAATAATTAGTAATGTACGATTTGAGCTGCTCATGGCCTTCAATCACCCCTTCATCTTGAGTAAGAGAATGAATACGCTTTTTCCGATGTCTCCCATTGGCTAAAGCATGGAAATATCGCGTATTTGAATCTCCCTCTAAAATGAACTCGGGCTTTGGATCGCTGGTACCATTTGAGTTCCTCCTCACGAAGAAGACTCGCCATCTGCGCATTTGATTGATTTTTGAGTTCAATCTCCTGCGTCGACAGCGGTCTAACCTCCGCAAAAGCCTCAAGCTCATCAATGACCTTTGATAAGCGAGCCTTCTCTTTTTTAAGAATACCAGCCGTATGGGCAGCCCAACCACAGAGATGTTTGCGCAATGATCGCATCTTATTGTTCCATCTCAGAATTGGAGAGGCATAAACCTAGCGTATGCTGGTCGTCCCAACAAAGCGTGGTATTGCGACGGAAAATCCACGACTTCAAATTCCAGCTTCTCAATTCTATAATTCTCTCGAGTTCCAAACTGAACGTCGAGATTTATCTTCCCCAATGGATAACTTGGTTTCTCCGGTGTGATGCCGTGGAACCTTGTGTCTGTTGGCTTCAAGTTTGCTAAGGATATGTTCATCTTCCTCAATGTATCTGCGTACATAAGGTTTAAGCTGCTGCCACCATCTATGAATACTCGAGAAACATCAAATCCCGCAATAACTGCCGGCAGAATAAGTGCTGACTGCCCTGGTCGAGGAACTTGTTGCGGATGGTCCGCTATGGTGAAGCCGATGTCTTGCCCTGACCAATTGAGGTACTCAACTGTTGGTGGAGGCATTTTCTCTGCCATGAACACCTGTCTCGAGATCACTTTTTGAGTTCTATTGGACGGCCTTCCCTTCTGAATCATCGACACCGCTCCATTTGAGTTAGGATCGACATAAGGTGGTGGTGGTGGTGCTGCCGCTATTCTGAGCTGGTGCCGGTTGTCGTCCGTAATCGCGGGAGGTGGTGGCAAGTGAACCTCGCTCCCGGGCTCCCGAGGATTTCTCTCGTGCTGCTCGAGCATGAGCGTTCTCTCGCATATCCGAACATTGCTCGAAAATTTCGACAGCCTTTCTCGCAGGTGCCCTGACTGTCTTTTTCCCTTGCTGTCGATGAAAAAATGCATCTGACACGGCCCGTTCATCATCTCTTCGGGAGACATGAAAGGCCTCTGTGGCCTTGGCCCGTTGTTTTGCCTATTTTGTCGAAATTTGTCTCTGTTGTCACTTCGTTGCTCATTGCTTTTCTGGTAATCACCTCGATTATTTCCTCCTGCACTGGCTCGGAAACCAGTCGAGATTTGCCCTGGGGCGTCGTAGTTCGGGTACTGCCGAGGAAATCGTCGCCTCGATTGCTAATTTCGACCACGGTCCTCCTCTGGCGACCTGTGCCGTTTATTGTGGACAGCGTCTTCTCCATCCGCCCATCCGTTTGCTATCTCCATCAACGCGGATACCGTCTTTGGATTGGTCCTTCCCAAGTCCTCGACAAAATCTCCACGCCTAATTCCCGCGACAAACGCATCTATTGCTCTCTCGTCGATATATTTTCCGCCGAGTTTTTTATGATGTTCCACCTTTGGATGTATTTTCTCATTGACTCATCTGGCTTTTGTCGACATGCCCTCAGCTCTTCTAACGACGCAGGTTTTTTGCACGTGGACCTGAAGTTTTTGACGAATACATCCTCGAAACTTTCCCAGCTGTCGATAGATCCTGGCGGGAGCTTCTTGATCCAAGATCGTGCGGCTCCGCTTAAGTGCACCTGAATACTTTGCATGGCTGTTGCCCTAGTTCCTCCAGTTAACTTCACCGTCTCGAGGTAATCAACTAGCCAATCCTCCGGATGTTGCAAGCCGTCGAATTTTTTGAAGTGATCGAGCAACTTAAATCCCGAAGGGACTCGAGTTTTTCGTACTCTCCTTGTGAAGCACGGCAGGCCGCACATATCCTCGTCGTTAAGCTCCGGGGATTGCCGATGATCCCTTCTGCTTTGCCTTGCTCTATCGACCCTTGCTTGTGCTCCTGTGTCTCTTGCTCCACTTGGTCCTTCATGGACTGCCGCCGTTGCTGCTGCAGGTCGTGGACTATCTTGCCTTGCCGTTCCTTCGGGAGGCGTTGATACAAACGCTGTCCCCATAGCTCCAACCCCTGCTAACGCCATATTGTATAATGTTTCTCTTGGATCACCTGGAGGTGGCCTAGATGCGAGGATATAAGCTTGTGTCGCCATATACCCAGCTTCTGGTGTCTTAGGGATAATGTTTCCTCTTGTATCTATCGACATAAAGGACATGTCGAGGTTTTGAACTAAGTGCTCTCTTCTCGCTTCGGGTATGTTTTGTAACCTTGATCTTCCTCCGTTCCGAGCCTCCCTATGGCTATCACCCGAAACTCTAGATTGTCCACTTAGATCTGCCCTTCTCCCGCTGGATGCGTAAGCTGCCTCCTTTCTCCTCGTTCAACTCAGTCGTCTGTTTTTCTATTTCTCGCGCAGTTCGTGCGAGCCTATATTGATAAGCTTGCAGTTCTTGAGCTGTAGCTGTTGTCGTCATTGGCTCCGACCCATCTAAAGCTTTTGCAGCTCTATCTCAGGCTGCTTGTGGAAGTTGAACTCTGACACGCGGTGTGGGCCCGACATATTTAGTGCCCATACCTCTCCTTAGATCTGAGGGATCAACGTAGGGATTACCCAACTCGTCGAAAGCCTCTGATGTTTCCTCTTGATTTTCAATGGCATAAATCTGATGATATTTTGTACTCAGATCTATGTTGGGTTTGGTGACATCATTGTTGAGACTGATGAAGACCTTGCCCACTGTGATATATTTGTCGATGAAGTCGTAACTGTCGACATCGCTTGAGCCATCGCTTATATATGAGTCCGCAGATGACTCAAACGACCTGTCGCTGAAGATCTTGGCGAGTTTCTCTCTTGCTCTGGTGCTGACGTAACGTGTTGCCGAAGTTTCTTCTTCTCCTGACTCGGTTGACGATGCATAGCTTGAAAAATCGGAATCGACCGCCGACGATCCCGACGAAATCGGAATTTTGACACGATACGATCCTTCCTTCTCGACGCGAAAGTGAAACCTTCCGAACGTCATCTCCATGGGATCCGCCAGATATGCATATGCATCCAAACGGGAGGGTGGGTGAGGAACAAAATCGACAAGACCAGCAGCGATCTGTTTACCTCGATCCATTGTGTTGCTTCCGGTTGACGATGTCGAAGATCTTGAACGTGCCATCGAGATCAGATCCTTACGCCTCTAATTCCCACAGACGGCACCAATTGACAAGGTATTAACTTGTCAATGCCTACGGGTTATAGGCTAGGGTTTAGTTAGAAGTAGAGGGCAAGTAGATCTCGAAGGTTTCAGCCGAAAAGTACTCGACGATTATGAAAACTAGGATTTGTGAACAATGATTCGATCCTCTTCTCGTCCCTCGACTCCCCCTTTATATAAGAGGTGGAGCCGAGGGTTTCGTTTCGTACAAGTTACAGAGTCCGGGACGGTTTCTAACTCATCCCGCCAGATTTACAAACAACACTTCCTATTACAACTCCACTTTCCTTAATATATCTTGGTCTCTTGAACCTTCTTATTCTTCGGGTAATGGGCCTTCCTTAAACCCCGGGTACTATCTTTGGCAGGCCCATTTGGGATGCCTATGTCACTGCCACCGACCGGTCTCTCCCAAACCTTCTTAACCATATCATGAAAACCATCCCGATGTAGCCAACCAAGTTCAAATTTGAACGGCCGCTTACACACAGGACGGGGTTCCCCAGTGGTTAGAAGGATGGGTGCATGGTCAGACAGATTTACAATACGTTCTAGTGCACGGACAGACACCATAGGGTATTTATTTTCCCATTCGGTGTCCATCAACACGCGATCTAGTTTCTCGTAAGTGGGTTCGAGCAAGCTGTTGGCCCAAGTAAACCGTCGACCCGGACATGAACACCTCCCTTAAATCAAGACTTGTCAATGACGAGCATTGAATAGAAAAGGCCAATGTCCATCAAAGTGGCCTTTACTTTTCTCGTGAGGAAATCTCAACAAATTAAAATCGCCTCCGATTAAAATCGGGTAGGGATTATCTTTTGTAAGATTTACCAATTCACGTAAAAAGTCAGCCTTAAAAGCATCCTGAGCGGCACCATACACAGCGACCAGACTCCACTTGAACCCGTCTGCTTTATTCTGAATGTCGAGCTTAATGTGATACTCTCCATCAGAACTAGCTAAGACAGTCATGGTATCAATACGGACGCTAAGTAAAATGCCACCGGATCTACCACGGGGTGGGCGAGAAAACCACTGAAAGTTAATTCCGCCTGACAATCGGTCGAGAAAAGTTTGTGTGAAATTTCGCCTACCCATCTCCGATATACCAATGAAATCTTAATCATAATCTCTACAACCATCGGCAATGTGAGAATGCTTAGCCAAGTCACCAAGACCTCTGCTATTCCGAAACATGCCGTTCATCGAGAAACTATTTTGGATTTAGATTTTTTGCCATATCTACGAGATTTCTTTCCAGCCGATGATCTAGAACCACGTTCAGAGGCAGAGAGGTCATAAACTGAACTAAACTCTGAGTGGTCTAAATCAACTTCTGTCACACTCCCAACTAAAGCCGAGAGAAGATGACCATCTAGGATGCCATCATCTTCGTCATCGTCAACAGTGGAAGTAGCCAGCTCAGTGGATCCATTTGGAGCAACCGTTAAACGGTCAAGCTCCGTCTGTCTCAACACATGAGCTGAAGCTAAAATCTCATCCGAACCTCTACCCAAAGATATACCTACACTACTCAAATTCGAAGAAATTCTAGAATCCGAAAAAGAAGTGAAGGACTTGGATGAAAATCTGGTACCCGCCGTGTCGAGGTTCTTTTCCGCCTTGCGTCGCATAGCCCTCTGCATCACGTCTTCATCCGTAGCCTCCACGCCATCCTCCGTCGTAGCAAACCTCCCACTCCTCCTCACCGGCGGCTGCGCAACTGGTGGAGGAATAGTGGGGGGAGGATGCAAGACGGGAGCAACTGGCGGAGGCGGAGACAAGCGTGGTGAAGAAGACCGTCCTGACGCTGGTGAAGAAGATTTCGATGCAGGGGTAGATGGCGATGAAGCCCCCTGCACCGAACCCGACCGCGACGCCGAAACCCCCATAGGCGAGGAGGGCGCCGGGGATCGGCTGCGGCGCCTCATAGGGGATCGGCTGGGCGCCTCCCCAACCAGTCCTGCTCCTCCTCCCGGGGCGCACGGGCGAAGACGGCGCCACCCCGGGCCCTCCGCACGGCGACGGAGCACACCGGCCGGAGGCCGACCGCTGCCCGGGCGCGCAAGGGGCTGCGTGCGGTCCCTCACCGCCCGTGGCCGGCTGCTGTCAGCGCCATCGAGACCGGGGGCGGTGGCTGCTGCCCCCCCCGTGCCGACGACCTGCTGCTGCGCCGCTATGCCCCCGGCCAGCTGCTGAAGCCCCTCCGGACCAAGGGTCTGCTGCTGCGTCGCCGCATCAGCGGCAGGGAGCTGCGGCAGCGCCGGGCCCAAGGCCGGCTGCTGCTGCTCCACCACCACCGCGGCGTGGCGCTGCATCCCCAAGACCGACGAGCCAACCGCCGAAGAAGAAGCCCTCTGAAGCCCCCTCTCCGTCTGAGGCGAGGTAGAAGACGGAGTGGGAGCAACTAGAGGACCACCGAAAGGAGTAGAAGACGAAGACACCGGGCGAGTCCTCCCCTCCATAAAAGTCCGAACACGCGACGAAGGCGGAGTTGCCACCAAGTGTGGCGACACCGACAAAGCTCTAGCCACAATCGCCTTGCCCCTGTCTGTCGTCGGCGAGTGGTTAAACGGGGCAAAGATGCATGGCCATCAACGTCCATATGTGAGGCCCCTGGTGCCCCCTCTGCCGCGGCATCATCAAAACCATCATCGTCACCATGAGCCGCATCGTCATCATCCTCACCCTTCCAAAAGAAAGGACGAAACCTAGGGTCCGGCTTGTACTCAGAAGGCTCACGGCGAAATCTGAATCTGTATCCATTAAGCTGTAAGCGAGCCAACACCTCTAAGCATGGTGGTCCGTGTTTAGCCTTATCTTTCTCCGAACGAAGTATCTCTCATGGCCACCTGAATACGAACTAACCCTTGATTCCTCAAGGTGTACAAATCCACATCAACAGTAGTACCAATAAAAGTACCAACAACCCATAGACCGAGGAAGTGACGTAGAGCATTCGGAACGCCCTCGACATGCACCCAAACAGGCTCCATCACAAACTCTGGCATAACATCCTGCTGAGTCCAAGAAGAAACCATGGCCTGTGCATTAACCTTTGGCACGCTCATCTGCATACCGTCAATCCTCGACAAGTCCTCAGCGGTGGGGATCCCAATCAGAAAAGCGTTATCACCATGAGGCTGCGCCTCCCACTTCCAAGTGGGGTTCCCCGGACACATGCGCGCCATGAGATTCTGAATATCTGCCGCTGCAACAGTCCCCTCCCCTGACACCTGTACCAAAGCTGTAGGTGCTCCGCTGGATAACATCCGTGGCTTATAAACCGAGTCGGAACCCGGAGATCTAGCGTGACGTCATTACCGCAACCCACAAAAAAACTCATAGGTCTCGGGGTCTTCAGCACAGGACAACGAATAGTCGGGTGAGCCCCAGAGTCACAGACCAAGCAGTAATGAGGAACCATACAGTCCTTAGAAGCATGTGTGTTGACCGCGCACTTCCAACAGCGACCCGCCTTCTTCGGCTTCACCACAGGTGCAGTCGCCGCAGTGCAAGCAACCACTCGGTGGAACAACCGGCATCGGCAGCGGTGCAGGAACCGTCTCCAACACTGGCGTAGGAATACCCGCCGGGTGCGGGTCCTGCATGTGACCCTGCAGCATAGCTAGCGGCGCAACATTACCACCTCCCGCTGTCCCCACCGCTGCGACGGGTTTCTTCTTCCTCCTCTTCTTCTGCTGCCCAGGCTGCGCCGGCGGATTAACCTGCTGTGGTACATGTGACACCACCGGCTGCTGCGTTGGATTAGTAGCGGGGAAAAAATGACCTTGAAACTGAGCATACTGCTGCTGCGGCGGGTACTGGGGGTACTGCTGCTGCGGAGGATACGGCGGCTGTTGAGGAGGCACGAAAGGAGCGGTCGGCATGCGCGGCTGCGGCGGGCGATACCCCACCTGGGGTCGGGGCGGCGGTGCAGGGGTCGGTGGCATGAGGGCCCCCTGCGGCCATCCTTGGAACCCCGGAGGGCCTTGGTACCCTCCGGCGACCGACGCAGCAGCCGCCGCCTGCGGACGAGCCGGCGCCGGAGGAGCAGGCGCCGTCCCCGGAGGAACGGAGCGGGGCGGCCCGGCCATGGGACCTGAGGCGCCCGACGCCACCACGTCGACGAAAGAGCGACGAAGCGGAGCGCACACAACGGGGGCGGACGACGGCGAGAGGTTCAGGCGAGGCTCAGGAGGAAGGGGCGGCGGCGATGATGGGTACGAGGCGGAGCGGCGACGTGGCTGCGGCGTGAAAACGGACGTGTGATCGTATGATCGCACGCCGTCACGCCCACCCGTCTAACCCCACGCTGTAGGCCCACCAGCGCGCGGCCCAGCTTGGCCCAACACGGCCGTGGCCCAAGGCGCGAAGACCCCGCCGCATCCGTTTGAAACGAAGGCGGAGAAACCGCCTCGCTCGCCGGCCGGGCGTCTGCTTCGCTCCCTTGGCGGTTGCATCGAGGAAATCGCCGAAAACCGCCGGCGGCGTGAACCTCTTGGGAGGTAACGGACCTTTCCAGCCTTTAAGGCGCACCGGCTGCCGCGGAAGCCGCCTCCCCGGCGGCGAGCTAGAGAGAGCCCGACGAATCTTCTCAGCAGCACGCGGAGGAGACGACGAGCGTGCCCGCGGCACAGCCTTCGCCTCCGTCGAAGCATTCCTCCCCCAGGACCTGGTCGCCGCTGCCGGGAAGCCGATCTTCGCCCAAAAGTCCTCCAAGAGCGCTTCACGATCTAGATCTTTGTCGATCGGCAGCACCTCCGGATCATCTTCTAGGCCAGCCCACGCCACCTCCTCCGCCACCGAACATCCATCCTCCACATCCAGGTCATCGAGCGGATCGAAACGGCCTTGTGACGGAGTAGGGAACACCGTCGGAGAGAAAGAAGATCCTGGCCGCCGGCGAGCTAGGCGTGCCGGAGTCCGCCAAGGCTCCTCCGTCCTGGCCGACGGCTTAGCCGCCGCCGCGGACGCCGCACAGGCCATCACCAGCTAACGTACCTTAACTCGGATGCATAAATGGCGGTCTTATGTGTGTGAGCTTTTCTGATCTTGTCGGTGTAGGAGAAGGAATATCTGGCAATCCTTTTAGCGGTGCAACAATGGCGGTCTTATTTGCAAATGCGGGAATTTGTTATCAATACAGATCATAAGATCTTGACTAATCTCAATGAACAGAGATTGCACACAAACTGGCAGCATAAAGCTCTCACTAAACTCATGGGCTTACAGTATAGGATTGTGTATAAAAAGGGCTGTGACAATGGAGTTGCTGATGCTTTGTCACGCAAACCCCATACACAGGCTCATTTTTTTTTCCGAAATGGGGCATAGCCCAGCCTTGCATCAGATTAATGCAAACCCCATACACAGGCTCATCTGTTGGCGATTTTCTTCAGTGCAACCTGTCTGGTTAGAGGATATTGTCGCCTCCTATCAACATATCCTAAGAGCATCTCTAGCAGAGTCCGTAAAAGTTCAGTCTTCCGAAAACTTGTTTACGGGTCGCAAAACCGCTGGCGCGGAACAGACCCCGTAAACTAAAACTGAAAAACGGAAAGTCATAATCTTCTTCGCAAGAACTGTCCGCGTAGCTGTCTAGGTACGTCTCCCCGCGCGACCGCCGCCCGCGCCCCTGGCTGCAACCACGAGATTAGGGGTCAGACGATGACAGTCGCGTACAGGAAAGAGTCGAGCGCGAGGAGCTGAAGGTTCGGGCGGTGCAGCCGGATTTATGTGGACGGACGCAGCTGAGATTGATCCGAGATTGATCCGGCCAGACGCGGCCGTGATGCTGCTAGCTAGCTGCCCGCGCATGTCGACCGCCGCGCGCTTGGCTAGCTGCTCACGCTCGTAGCTGCTATTGCTTGGCTAGCTGCGCGCGTCGGCCGCCGCGCTCCTGCCGGCCACCGCCTTGCGCCATGGTTTGCCATGTCCGCCCGCCGCACGCTCCGCCTGCAGCCGTGAGCTTGGTCATGGTTGCATAATTTTAGCATGACGGTTACCTGGGTCTCTCATCAGGACAAGATTTTTACAAGCAGATTCTAGCAAGAGGTGTTCAAAAGGACTGGTTCAGATTTGCATATTTTTTTGGATCAAGGAGTACACTCTCTGCATCCAAAGGATGCACATAACTTTTTTCTTTATTAAATTATTCGTAATGCCTTACAAGGGGAATACAAAGATCAACTCGAAGCCACCTTTCTAGCGACAACTCGCTATACCTACGATGAGGGGGGACCATGAACAAGGCCATACTCCCTGACGGTACACCAACACACATCATCCAAAAAGCAAAACCCTGATGGTGCGCCATTGCCCACTTCACATAGTTCGCCACCGCCATCTATCTCGAACCCCTCTCCAAGCGGGATCAACGCATTGACCATGCCAGACCCGCCGTAGATGTCACCATAACACCAAACAGCTACACCATCCTGCACGCGTCCAACAATCCTCGCCCGTCTTCAATACCCCGCAGCTCCACGCCGCTGAGAAACATCAACAACAACGTGGTAGATGAACATCACTCCACCAAAAACCACCTCCATCTAGCCGCTACTCCAAAAACGATGCCTCAGGAGGTAACACGACGCAAGGTGCGCCGTCATCGTCTGATCCTGGCTGGATCTAGGGTTTCCCCCGGAGCAGCACGAGTGAGTACCCACGGACTGCGACGACGATGCCTTCAAGAAGGAAGCGACGCTTAACGCCGCCATCGCCCGCCACCGACAACCGCAAGTCCCCTACTCGGCGAGAGCGAATGGAGAGGTCAGCAAAGATGATGCCTTCGCAAGGGAACGACGCCAATAGCCGCCGCCATCATCCGCCAAGAACGAAGTCAAGGCTCGGTGTTCACCGATGGCCCCTTCGCCGCTAGCTCGTCGTCGACTAGATCTTCATCATCGGGGTAGAGGGATCTCGTGATCCTCCACCCCAGCAACCAGCCGACCTCCTCCGGCGAAGAAGAAGGCCGCCTCCACCTTCGAACCCGAGGTTTCTGCCCCGGGTGTCCTCGTACCGCGGGAGAATCCCAAGGTCACCACGCCGCACCGGCGAGAAGCGGAAGGGATGGCGCAATCCATCCCACCACCAGCCGCCACCGGTGTGTCGCCGATGGGAGGCAGGGGAGGCCGCAACATAGATCATCTGGCCACCGTCGCCCCTCCGTCCTCCGACCGCCGCCGCCCCACAATCACACGGGAGGCCGGAAGTCCACCGCCGCCGCCCCGCCATCACACGGGAGGCAGGAAGTCCGCCGCCGTAGCATCGAGGGGAGGACCCAGCCACCGTCCCCACCGCACCACGAGGGAAGCCCGCCGCCGCCGCCACGTTTCCCGGCGGCGCCGCCGGCGGCGGCGGCGGGGGGAGTCTAGGGTTTCACCAATGACTAATTAAAAATCTTTGGTTCAGATTTGCATATGAGTACGGCCTATCACTCCCAGTCCGATGGAAAAAACGGAGCGCATCAACCAACAGATTGAATGTTACTTGCGCTTTGGGTGCCTCTCTGTGAGTTCTGGTACACAAGTTGGCATTCTTCGTCGGGCAAGTCCCCTTTTGCGGTCATGTATGGCTACTCTCCTCCCTATTTTGGAGTTTCTGTTGATGATATTGTTGCCCCCATTGATGTTCAGTTGTGGTCTGATCAGCGAGTTGTCATTACAGCTTCTATTCAGCTGAGGAGACGGCGATGCACATGAGCACATCATCTTTGGCTGCTCGTTCGCGGCGTGGTTC
>NC_061508.1:260469798-260529590 GCF_022539505.1 Lolium rigidum
CATGGTGGTTTTGGTCACTTTTTGGTCATTTCCCCCTCTTTTCCACCGAAAACCCCCGCGTTGACACATCCCCACCATGTTAGCAACCACAAAATATCAAACCCCATGCCATGTAAAGTTGTATTCTATTACAAACAATTATATCAATTCTTGTACTTTCAATAATTATGATAAAAAGATAATTCTACAAATAATAAGTATAAACATACTAGGTTTCGTGTGTACGGCCACTTTCGAGCCCACTCAAGAACATGACATCAAGCCCATGCCGACTACTTTCCTCCTAAATAATCAATGTGCTGCTTCTACTTTCGACTAAGTAAAGTACATTTATTACAAAATTTCCAAATTCAAACCCAAACAACACAAGAACATGGTACATTTAACCAAACCATCTCATCTCAACCAAGATCTCATGCTACTAAGTTTGCACGTGCAATGCTTGTCTCGGCTAATGTGGACACAATAAATTGATAAATTAATAACTATCAAAGTTCTTTTCATACAAACATCATGTAAATTATGATCTCCACTGTCGTAACATAGGCAATGAGCAAGATAAAGACATGAACAAGTTGGATGTTTCCTGTAATTACGACCTACTTTTGAGATGATGGCAACCATCAGCATGCAATGTGCACATACATGCAAACACCATCACTCCAAATCATAGGCAGAACTAACCATCATCACCTAAATAATAATTCATCACAGAACATAGTTTCACACACATTAATTAATTAAGACCATCACTATACTAGATGGTCTGACAACATCACATTAAGTAATTCATCACAGAAGCAGATGTTCAACACCAAATCAAACATTGTTCAAGACACCTTACAGCCACAAGTTCAAACATCATTAACCAAAAGCAAAGGTAGCACATCTTCCATAGCATGCATCATCGCGATCCACGGGAACTAGTCGGCATCCTCCATAGCAAGCACCATCAGCAGCCCTTGATGCTCTGCCCTTATCTGCTTCGAGGTGCCAGTATGGGCTAGCTCCTCGCAGTGCTGCCTCAGGTTCCGAAGCATGCCACCCTTAGGCTTCATCTTGTGCCATGGACAGAAGTACTTCCCCCTCTTCTTGAAAGGGAGGTCCCCAGCATCCAGCTTCTGCAGTAGCTTCCTCTTGAAGGAACCTATGTTCCTGCTGTCCACGGACTCGGATGAATCCTGGGAGTCATACTGGAGAACAACAAAGTGTCAAAAAGTTACAATTACAGATACAAAGCAAACACAATGAAATACATGCAAGGGTAGATTAAAAGCTGTAAAGCTCACCTCAAGGGAGCCATCTGACTCCTCCAACTCCGCATATGGATCAGGGACAGGTGGAGCAGCCAATGCTGGAGCAAGCAGACCTGGAGCAGGCACCTCCTGGATTGGAGGAGGGACAGGTACTTCCTCCTGGATTGGAGGAGGGACATGTACTTCCTCCTGGATTGGAGGAGGCACAGGCTCCTCCTCCTCGCGCTTCCGCTTCCTCGACCCTTCACCAACCTGCAAACAAAATACATAAGTCCTCACTTCCTAGCCTTGACAAATAAGAAAGGAACAACCCCCAACAAGTGGTAAAATTTGCTACGAGTTGCATCACTTTGGCAATCATAACTTTGCAAACATGTATCCTCATACAAGCAAGTTATGTATCACTAATTTTGCTAATTTCAAGCTATTTGTACCAGGCAACATATCAATATCAACCTATAAAATGTAGTTACTGATATCAACCTTTAAAATGTAGTTGACAAAGCATTGAAGAGATCAATTTAATTTTTCTGTCTCAATAATTGTCAGTCTACTAAATTTTAAGTTAATTCTTATGTCACCAAATGTTACTTGTAACCCACATTGCAACTCATAAGTAGCATAAATCAGGAAACAAATCAATATTTCTGGTATTTTTCTCACTTACAACCCATATTGCAATTCATATCCAGCATCAATCACGAATTAATACAACGGGCTAGGTTATTTATTGCATTCACAACCCAATATAAACCTACAAAAATCTCTGTTGCAACAAAAATTCGATCATAGGTACCAACTATTTCTTTCTTACATATTAACCGGCATAGCAAGATATCTCTACAGCAAAATGACTACGCCCAAGATCCATCGATGTCCAGCATTTAAAATACATACAAAAATCAATCGTTCTTCCTAGGTCATTCTCATCTCCAAGGCACTCCCCCCATGCATCTGTAGACCCGCTTAATCGAAAGCAAAAACAAGGGACAGAGAACTTACCACCATCTGCATGTCCGCCTGCACCTCACTGAGGTCGCCGGCAGCCGGCGCAGCCACCAGATCCGCCACCGTCTTCACCGCCGCGGAGGATGAAGCCTCCTCCAGAAGATCCGACGCCACCTTCACGGCTGCGGCAGCATCTCCGCCCGCATCCACATCGGCCGTTGCCGCCACCACCGTGCCGACGACCACCGACCCGATGATGGAGGACTCCACGGCGGTGGTCCTCGCAGCGACCGCCGACCCTCCAGCACCGCTTTCCCCTCCAACCGCCTGCGCCGATGGATCAACTTCCACCACCGCCACCGTCTTCACATCCTCCGCCGCAGCTCCCCCAGCATCCATCGCGTACGGATCTACTGGATCGCCGACGATCTAATACCTAATCTACCGGCGGGCGGAGTGAGGGAGAGGGAGGCGGGTTTTTTGGCGGAGTGAGCGAGAGGGAGAAGATGGGGAACGGGGGAAATGGCAGCGGGCGTGCCAGACGGAAGGCTTTTATATTCCCCGACGATTACGCTCCCTAGCCACGTCTGACTACACGTCACCGACGCCTCCTCTTCCTTGCCACGTTGCTGGCCACGTCGCAAACCGTATACGTACAGAATACCGTACAAATGCATCCGCGCGCCCCGCTATACACAACGCCGAAGGGGTATCGGGTAATCTTGACCGTCAATGTGTTTTCCACCCCAACGTCGTTCGCCAGGGGGGGGACACCGGAGCACAGGCGGTGGTTCTGGGCGAGCTTTAGCGGGAGACACCCTCCCGACGCGGACGTGCGACTGTTGTACTCCTACCCCAGGCCCGCTGTGGTTGACCCGGCGACCAGCTCCACCTTCATGCTCCTGTGCTGCTGGCATCTATGGAAGCACAGTAACGCGGTCATCTTCCGAGAGCAGCGTCCGAGCCTTCCCTTCCTCCTCCAGTCATGCAGTGAGGATGCTCACCTCTGCCGACCTCGCTTTCCTCCCCGTGTCCGTGCTAGTGCAGACACCTGGCTTCCCTGCCTAGGTGGGTAGCTTGTCTCTGATCAAAGTTTCCCCCTGTATAAAAACGCATGTGTAAATCCTGGCTTGTTTGAGCCTTTTCGTTTTGATAATGGAAATTCAGGTGGGGAGTTCCCCCGGTGAAAAATAGAAAATAAAAGTTTCCTCGATCAGCGCCTTGGGGGCAAGCCAAATCAAAAGGGACGGGGATTGTCAACCGCACTAAGGATGGACAACACATGAAGAAGATGTACATGTACCAGGTGGGGCGCAAGTGAAGCCCAAGAGAGTTAGGCGTCTACCGGCTGGCTGATCCAGCGTGGGTGCTTAATCTCGTTCTAGCCATAAAACAAGCTGGCTTGTAGCTGGGGAAGAGGATAGGAAGAATTATGACGTAATCTTGGCTTGGCCATGGCCGTGAGGGTGGTTGGGAGGAATGGCTGATGCCGATGAACCCTTCCGTTCTTGCTAGATCTATGAGATAAGAGAGAGTGGGAGGGTTGAGTAGCTAATATTTTGGAGGACTATTTATTGGTAATTTTTCCTATACGGCGTGTTTGGTAATTTGCAATGTTGAAATTTTCAGGAATTGCCTCTTTTATCAAGTATAAATACTTTACCTGTAGCTTCATGGAGAATTTACCTTAAATCGAACCTCATGAAAAAGATAATTCATTGAAAACTATGAAATCTTTCTTTCTAGTCGTACAAACAAAGGTTTCTATTACATATCTTGTGTCCTTGATTCATATAATTCAGTATGGCATGCCACCCGATCCGACATATTTTCTTGTTCCCATGTTTTCAGTGTTTTTTTATGGAACAAATGGTCCTTAATTAGGGAGAAGAAAATACCGGCGCAGCCTTGTTCTTTGCAAGAAGTATTAGATTACAATTTTAATTAATTCAATTATTATGTGATGTTTGTTTACCTTCAAGTAGTTAAAAATTGGATTTCAAATACATGAACTAATTCATCGAATACTTTCTTTTATAATGTAGAATATGCTTCCTGAATTTGATGAGAGATGGACTACAACTGAAGTCAAAATGGATCTTCACGATACAAAAAAAGTTAAATATTCGATTAACCGTATAAGTCAAAAATCATAATATACTATGTATACTGTGGAATATAATTGGGAAGTTATTGATGATAAACTGTTAAAATGTAAATAAGGAGTTGGAAACTTTACAAAATAAGTTTAATAACACCAGAGCTAAGATGATTGATATCCGACATGCCATCACATTCGACATTTTTCTTGTTCCCGTGTGGATCAAAGAGGCCCTTACAGAGGAGGAGAAAGTACCGGATTGCAGCTTTTTTCTTTACAACGAGTATTGGATTGCAATTTTAACCGACTCATTATGGAATGTTTGTTTATATTTAAGTAGTTTTAATTTGGATTTTAAATACAAGAAATAATTGATCGAATATATTTTTATTATTATGTTGAATTTTGTTTTCTGAATTTGTGGGGAGATGTACTACAACTGAAGTCAAAATGGATTTTTACGGTACGCAAAATCAAATATTGGATTTACCATATAATTCAAAATTCACAATATACCTTATCTATTTCGGAAGTTACTGATGATAAATTTTTAGGATGGCAACAAGGAGTTGGAAACTTTACAAAATAAGTTTAATAACATCGGTGTTAACATGACTGATATATATGATCACGACGAGAGGAGGTATATATGTGACTATGTAGCGTCGAGTAAATTCATCAATTAAGTAGAACCAGCATTTTAGTTAGGATTTCTCCATGTTTTAAGACACGTCTATAAAGAATTTTCTCCATCTCGGTGCAGGCCGTCCACGCTCTTTCTGTCCTGCGGTGGCACCTAATATATGTAGCACCTCTGAATATCTTATCGCTTGTAATCTCATCATTCTCGTTTCTTCTCTACTATGGCACCTGTGATGTTCTACTACTCACTGAGAAGATTTCGGTGAAACAGTGGACACAGAAAACACTCACCAGAAATCACTAAATCCGCCAAGGACTATGGATTCCTACTCATTTAAAGCGCAGTCACGGGAGGCAGGCGACAAATTGCTAGGATTTTAGGTAACCACATAGATAATCACAAGCAACCAGTACATACAGCAAAACATATATATTCATATGGATAAAAATAAAATACTGTATCCCGCAACTCCGCTGCCGATTGATCAACGCATGTTCAGCGACATGTAAAAAAAACCAAACGTTACATCTGAGGCAGCTACTGACTACTCAGGCGTGCTGCCGCTGGAGGCAGCTACTGACAAAAAGCTGCACGCAGCTACTAACTAATCGGAGATGTCCTTCAACTAACCCCCATCATCAGCCCGTTATCAATCCCTGCTTGCTGCAGCTTTGTTCTGTCCTTGGAATGGTCGGAAATCTTGCTTTGTTTTGGTTTAGTCTGTTGGCGCTACGTCTGTCGGACTGTTCTTCCACGGGCAGACCTATTATTCAGTTGGAGAGCTCGCACACGACTCCACGACCTGCCTGTGCTCTCAGTCGTCGTTGTCGATAGAGTATAGCTCGCACGGGAGTGCAGATTATTCAAGTTTGTACGTATTTGCTCTTGTATGTATGTAACTATGTATCGAAAGCAACAGGTACCAACCGCGTGCGTAAACTGGGTGCAAAGAGCTCCCTGGGATTGGATGATCGGCAACGGGATTAGTTAAGGGTACGTAGTCTTCCAAACGAAATGAAGGGACAAAAATATAACATTTTGCCAAATGAAAAGTAAAAAGGCTTGTGGGCTTGCCCGATCTTGCCCCGTCAACCAATCAGTACATTCATGTATAGTCTCGTTCCATCATACTTTGATCTATCCGGCACTCTAAAGACAAAATACACCTAATAAAGAAAACTGGCTTATCGCGCCCCAAGAAATATCTGTCATCTTTGTGTTCGTAACATATGACCTTTTACGTATGTTGACAGTCTTCACTATTTATATTTCACTATTAATTACTTTGACAAA
The DNA here is from genome assembly GCF_022539505.1 of Lolium rigidum. Lineage (NCBI taxonomy): Eukaryota > Viridiplantae > Streptophyta > Magnoliopsida > Poales > Poaceae > Lolium > Lolium rigidum. The sequence continues at coordinate 260,476,040 of NC_061508.1, forward strand.
TGTATTAGATTTTTTTAATTATTTGTATGATGATAAATATAATGATTTTATTTTCACCTTAGTCAAAGTTAGAAAAATCATACTGCGTGATTTTCTGAACGGAGATAGTGTGATTTATGTACTTGTGGTAACACCAAAAAGTAATTTATGAGGAACATCAAAGAAGTATTTCCCTAACTAGCAATGAAGGTTGAAGAAACACGGTTGTTCTTATTACTTTTTTTAAGATTATATATCAGGAGGGGAGACCGATGAATCACTGACTACTTTGGAAATCCTGCCATTCAAGTCAATGGAACTTTTTAAATTCAAATTAACATGAATAAACCTCATATTACTGCAGTTGTTTTACCTATTTTCCTTTAATCATATTTCATCTACACATCTCCTACTAACTAAAGTTACTACCTCTAAAACAAACTTAAAGAGTGATGTAAATTGAATCAATTTTTGTATTTAAATAAATACTAGTTTTGCTATAGGTGGTTAGAGTATGTTATTCTACATTATTTGTCTTTAATTCTAGAGAATTAAATTGTACCTATAATAATATCTATGAAATTTCCTCGGAACTACATCATGTTGGCATTGAAGTATCACGATCATAGCAACAAGATATATTTGATACACAAGGGTACCTTAATCATTACTCCAAAAATATTATCTAGCAATAATAGGTGGGAAGTGTTAAAAGAAGTTTCATGTGATAGTCACTTCTAGCAGAAAAACTTCACATGTAACTACAAGTTACCGATGCCCTCAGGAGTTTCTCGTACAGACATGTAATGCAACATAAAAGCAGGGATAAACAAAGTAGAGTAATGTGAGCAAGGGTAACTAACCATCATACAGCTCTCGCAGGGCATTAAATAGAGAATGTAGTGCAGTGATGTATATATAAACTCCGTGAATAGAAGTTAGCACGTAAGATTTCTGACTTACGGCTAAGCGAGAAAGTACTGGTGAAATAACGTGCTCCTGTGGACTAGCCGTAAGCAGGAGATCATACTACAAGATTGTTCACATCGAAGTGTCCGCTATGAGATGAAAAATAAGACTTAAGCTCGGATTAATAGTGATGGTGTTCTTTGTGAGGACAAGGAAGTAGTCAAGTGATTTTTCCAGGGTTTCTTCATCGATTTAAAATTTTCAGGACCAAGACATATTGCAAACCAAACTTATTACAAGGTTTGTTCCAAACAAAGTTACCGTTGAACTGAAATAGAGAAAGCTTTGTTTCGAATGGGCCCGTCAAAAGCCCCTCGAGTTGATGCTTTCAGTATTGGTTTCTTCCTATGGCATCTAAAGGTATAAACGATGCCCCCCATAGGGGGCATCACAGCGATTTCAGCTCGTGAGCCGTTGGATCTTTATAGTGGGTGGCAGACATTGAATCTCCGCCATTCGTTTGTGGCAGCAGTGCTGCTTCTGGTTGGCTGGAGAGCACGCCTGCGTTTATTACCGTTGCCCCTGGCACTAGAGAAAGCCATGCACTGGCGGTGATCTACCCGCGTGTGGGTGTGTGTGGGCCCCACGGTCGTCCGGGTCCATACATCAGTCGCTGCGGCTCATTCTCTGGTTGCGCTCGCCTCGGGCCGCCCGTGGAAAAGATCTTCTCCGCGCGGGGTAGACTCGCCCTTTCCTTTGGTGGTCGGTGTGGGCGGCTCGCTGGCGGCGCACCATTAGCCCACGGGAGGACCTCTCACTGTGTACGCCCGCGCGCCGTCGCCTCCGAGGATCGTCCCCCTCGCTTTCCCCTCATCTCTTTCGCTTCACCCTCGCTGTGCTCTCGTCAGCTGGCCCTTGCCGGTGGAGGATGTGAGGTCGACAGTGGCGCGGTCGGACGGCAGCGGAGCCTCCTCATGGCTTAGATGTGCGCAAGATCTTCTCCGTCCTCGACTTCCCGGTGGCGTACTGGGGCTGAACAAGACAGAGACGTGCAGAGGTTCTTCTCTGTCCTCAACTTCCTCGGGTCCCCTTCTCCTCCCCCACCGTATCCCCTGATTTTCTCCATGGTAGAGCTCCCTCGCTCCCGAGCGTGAGCTCGTCAACGTCGCGGGGGAACCACACGAGCTGCCGACCTCGTGCTGCCGCAGCAGTCCATAGGTGAGGCGAAGATTTGGGGCGCATCTGAGAAACAGTGCTCAGCTCTGGTTTGGCCGGCCAAACGACGACCAGCTGCGCAAGACCGGCCAACAGCACAGCGACCAGACCTCCTCTGCCGATCTACATGTTTTCCATCTCCTCTTTCTCTCTCTCTCAAACGACTTCTCTCCATGAAGCTGGTATAATAGTGGTGGCTAGCTGTTTGATTTAGCCCCTAAAACATCTCATTTTGGTTTGTGCAGTCCGTAGGTGAGGTGAAGATTTGGGTCGCATCTGAGGAGCAATGCTTAGCTCCGGTTTGGCCGGCCGGACGACCACCAGCTGCGCAAGATTGGCCAACAGCACAACGGCCAGACCTCCTCTGCCGATCTACAGGTTTTCCCTCTCCTCTCTCTCTCTCTCAAATGACTTCTCTCCATGAGGCTGGAATAATAGTGGTGGCTAGCTATTTGATTTAGCCCCTAAAACATCTCATTTTGATTTGTGCAGATCTGTTTTTACTTGTGCAAGGAAGTTGTTTGATGAAAAGCCAAGATAAGATTAATTAATGTATATATGCAGCGAATCTCCTTCGAACATCTCATAGGGTCTGCTTACAGTTTTCTCATATATTCTTTGGCACGGAATACATACACATTTGCTAACAGTATGTATTTGTGACTCACAATCTGAACAAAGGACAATGAGGCACTATTAAACTAGAGTAGTTTTTAGATGATACAGATATATGGCATATCCTGATGGCATATGCTACAAAGAATTTAGTTTATCAATGAGTGAGTTTTTATGGATATTTTTTTCTGATTGGTCTTCTCCATTTTTGTTTCTTGAAAGTGAATTCGGATCTTGGAAGCTAAGCGATGAAAACAATTTAGCCAATGCTGCAATTCTCAGGTTTCTAAATACATGTAGAGAACGACTACCAATGATGAAATTTTCCTTGCTTTGGCATGCCATTCAGATCGACCACATCCATTGCTTTATTGTTGTTTGATATTGGACATTTTATATTCTCATGCAGGTGTTGTTGTGGTCAGTGGGTTGCTGGGTTGCTCTCAGTGGTGATGTCTGCTCTTCGAACAAAGAACAAGTTTTTCTCTCAATTCCCTACCATCCCTTTCCTGCCTCTTTTTTCACATGACGATATTTATTCAGTTTCTTGCATATTCAAACTTTTTACCTGAATATTTCTCAGTTCTGTTTCAGGCCAAAGATTGGCTGATCGAATGCCAACCGATTTTGCAATTTACATTGACCATCGGTTGAGGAGTGGCCAACAATGGGCACCAGAAGATGCGCAAAGGTACACGAGGAGGGGCAACGTGAATTTATGTAGTTTAGTTGTGCATTAAGGTACTGCAAACACATTTCGTATCTACCTTCCAATATCTATTTATATATGTTATAGTTTTTTAGGGCCCATTTTTTATGTACTCTGTTTCTGTAATGTGTCTTTCCTATTTATATCTGGTATGGCTCGTATTCTTTAATTTTTCAAGGTAAACTACTGGTCTTCGTCATCGACTGCAAGGGGAGAGCAGCTTAATTATTGAGTACGTCAGAGAGATATTGGAGTGAAGACAATCATTCCAGGTGAGTACATTAAGGAGTGCCTTCTCTAATTATATTAGATGGCTTTCTGTTCACCAAAAAAAGACGGCTTTGAGCTTCTCTAGATGTGTGTAATACTTGCATTGATCTGTTTTGTTTTTTCTTGCACATCTGGTTACTATTCATCATGGTAGGTCTTGCAGATCCTGCTGTTGCAGCTAATTTTGTTTATTGTAGTTAATGTTTTGTATCTGATGTGATGGTTAGTTGACCTGTGGTTGACTGCTTCAATGAATGACTATGTATGGTGCAAAACTTATTTTCAAAAGTGCTTTCCTGTCACTGTGTTGCATCACTAGAGCCTATGGCTGACGGCTGCATTGTGCTAATTTGCCTAATTTTCAGAGCTATACATCCTTAGTCTAATCAAGCACTTTTAGAAAGTCAGTACCTTCCCATTTCCATCACTTATTTGTGCATTCCGATGTTTTGTGTTATAATTATGTGTTCCTACAACAGAAGAGCTAGAATTATATGAATATTTGGCTCATCTGAAAAAGAATAATACGATCCACCTCTGTTTTCTTTATAACTTCATTCCTTTGTATTTGTTGCATATATACCTCCAGTATTTGTGCTTTATAGCATATTATAATTAGCTAATTGCTTAGATGATTAACTTATGTTTCTTAGTATTCACATGGTATATACTAATTAACGTTATCGCTTCATTTTTTTTCTACTTACAGATGTTACTTGAAGCATTGATGTGTTCCCATGCCAGCCGTTCAGACTGCACCCATTTGCTTGCACAATACAGAACACTTATGTGAAATGTGATAAGTCCTTGCATACTGTTTTAGCAGTCCGTATGGTTCAGATCCATTATCCTGTGAGCTTAATATTCTTTTTGGCTGTAATCAGCACGTATGGCACAATTTTTTTTTACCGTGTGCTAAGCAGGTTACTGTAGCACGGGCTAATTGACTTTGTTAGTAGCGTGGTCCACTATATATAGGTGAAACATACTGCTCTTATATCTTTGTAAAATTTCTTATGAAATTATACAATCATAACATGTTGCCAAAATTGCTTATGAAGTTATATAATCATAATATGTTGCCAAAATGATCATAGCAGGCTTCCATTGAAACAAAAATACTATATCTAAGAGTGTGGTCCACTGAAAACTATTATATGCACTACTATTATTTTTTAGGCATTCATTACTGAACTCCTTTGTTAGTAGTGCAAGGTCTCATTGAATTTTATGGTATCTGCCAATTGTGAGAGTAACCGGAAAATGAGTATATTCATGGTTGCAGAATCTTGGATGAATTTGGATGAATTAAGCTCCTTTGAGATGGTATGCCATGATATGATATAACCTATTTATATATACGGAGTTACAAACTTGAATAATGGGTCATCGCCAAATGAGTGATACGCCATGATAGTTCGCACGCCTCTTATTCTGTTTTTTTAGACCAATTAGTCTAAAAGGTAATGAGTAGCAAAAAAATCTTATTGCGCGAGTCTTTGGATTAGCTCCTCAATAGCACTGCCCTTGGACCTCAATGACACATCTCAACATGAATTACGCATCTAAAGGTTACATACTTTCCTTTAGATTTATTACCTCCGGTTCAATAAGTATTTCAGCATGCCGTAAATCCAAATTGATAATTTTACTATTTGTTTTGGCTGCTAATTGTTTCATCCAAAAGTTTCTTTATTTTAGAGGAAAACGCTCATTCATTCACGGTATAAAAGTTTACGAAGCTTGCGGAGGCAGTTCATTTAGTTTAGGAGAAAATCCTGGAGTTTGAGATGGTTTTCCTCCCATTGTTGTGTACTATATTACACCGCAGATGCCAACTTTGCATTGTACTGCTGAATAAATCTTGCCCTGTGCGCATAAATTTTTTCGCTGGATTGCAGGAAAACGCAGCTTCAGAGGATGTGCAGCTTCAAGCAAAGCCAGTGCTCGCCGTCACCAAGGTGTTGCGGTGTTCCGCGGTCCTCCGCGTCTCTGAGGATGGTAATCGAATTGTTTTCCCTTGGCCTGCGCCTACCATTAAGTATTCCTGTGTCGTGGCTACTAAGCATAAATTCTGAGCGAAAAGACAATATTCCATTTCCAGGTTTATGTAGAGACTAACATAGTGAATTTGTAGTTCATAGTAAAACTGATGATTCAAACCACGACTCCTTAATGTTATATCAAATGCACAATATAAGCAGCTAAGTCACCTGGTAAAATGAATGGTTGTTGCATGGTGCAAATAAGACCGAAATGAACATGTCTTACTTCAGTTTGCTCTTATACGCAAGTGACATAGTTTGGTAACTATTGTTTCATTTTGCTCTTATACAAGTTTTCCGAGCATGTTAAGGTCCGTTATGTTTATAGCCTTAAAAATCATATTTGAAAGTTCAGTAACATATAGAAGCTACTTGAAGGGGCATTACTACAAATGGATGAATCATGTATTGTAAATTCTGATTGTGATATGTTGTTTCTGAACTGTGTGCATCACGGGTGATTAGCGTAAGGCTACGGAAACATGTTTCGGATAAGAGGCAATTGTGCGACACAACTTCAGTCGAATTCTCATAAGAACTAGATTTAGATGTGCGCCTTGGCGCACGACCCCGTGGAACTCGTGCCGATATTTAGTTTGCATAATGATGATGAAAATTAACTTTTAATATGATAATATATTTGTTAGGCTTTTACAAAGTAACTTCTATGAACTATAGTATCTTATAGTAATTTGATGCGTCCTTAAAATAAAAACATGCACCAAGTCGATGGGGCACCGAGGAGTTTGTCTTTTCAACAAAAATCCCTTCTGGAGGGAAGGAATAATATCTCCAACATATAAGCAAAAGGCAAAAATTCAGTGGTCAAGTTTACTTTGTTTCAAGCTTAATAAAAAAATCACATGTCTTTGCAATATCAAATAAAGAACCATACTAAACATAGTTCTCCTGTTACACGGGAGATTATATTAGAGAATAATACATTTTTCTCTTCTAATTAATTTCAACACAATCAATGAATGGAAAATTAACCATATAGTATATCAAGCACTAACACCTATAGATAACCTAAGAAATAAACAATCAAACACTTTAAAGAACAAATATTAGCTTTACCGTTAATTGGTCACATCGAGAAGAAAACATAGCTTAATTCTTATCTACTGACTTCAGGATTCCATGGCGGAGGAACATTGGGCATGTATATCAGCTAGAAGGAGAGGAGACGAGCAGGGTGTGGGACACCAGCAACCATATGGGACGGCAACAGGGGAGCAGGCAAGCTGCTACAGCGTCTTCTCTCTAAAGTATTGAAGTTATACCTCAGTCTGCAATGTCTCCGCTAGAGAATCAAGTGCAAATGAGCAAATTATCGTAAATTCTGATGTAAAGCCGTTGTATTTTGACATGGTCGTGTGAATTGGCTGCTGTAATTTGTGAATGTCATGAGACAAAAAAAATTGAATACATCGCATGTTTGCTGAGTACATCGTCTCGCCTCCGAATTTGGCAAGCTATTTTCCTGTATTAAAAGTGAGAGCAATAGAGCATGAGTGCTTGAGTATTTTACATATTTGCTTTCGAAACTGAGTACGATGCATGGTACAAAACAGAGTTGACATTTTGATAGACACTGTTTTGGGCTTTATGCATCTTGCAAAGACATTATTCTGGGCTTCGGGCATCTTGCAAAGACCTGGAACAAAACAAAATGCATATCTTATTTAATTGTTTGGCAAGAGAGACATGTCGAGTAAATTATTTACTGCAATTTTAAAGAATTGTAAAAGAATGCCAATTGTTCACTGTCGACCGAGCCGCCCATAATTTGGAATGGAGGATATGGGAAGGCCTTGTGAAATAAATGTCCATGCTGGATCTGGAACAATGGCAACCAAATTGCCATCACAAAGTTCACCACAACATTCGTTGGTTGCTTGTATAGACTGGTATCGCAAAGGAACATTATACCTAGATTCAGATAAATGCTCATGCGAGAAAAAAATGGAAAAGGGAATGTACATTCATAGACCACAGATGAGAGACATGCCTAGGTCCTACCGAGGACAACCCCAACGAAGCAAATGTTCCGAGAGCTCAAGAAGAAAAAATGAAGAAATCTTCTCCTAGCCTAAATTACGCACCAACAACAATGGCATGTATATGAGTGTATTTCATGATTTGACAAGTAGCACCACCATACCCGATGCTCAAATACACAATGCTAAGCTATTTGAGTATCCAGAAGATACAAAAGAAATCATCACTCGATTGTTAGTATGATTTAATTGTCGGACTTGAGAAATAATGACTCGAACACACATTGCTTGATCACCTTTGATCTGAACCACCATCCTTTGATCCCGGTATTGGGAAATTCTCTTCAGAAGCCACTAATGCACAAACCAAAATCAGATACTACTACAGTACATATAATTATAGCTGATCTGAAATAAAACAATTTATAACTAATATAACTGGTAAGATGCTCTTTGGGTCTAAATAAAAATCATGGAGACTTTGAACATCAATGTAGTGATAAAATATATGAACATTAGGTCATACCTTCTACGAATTGCACGATATCAAACATCAGGCTAGCAAGCCTCGTGTACAAAATTCAAGTTGTCTGCTTAACATGGAGCATCCCGATGGGCGAAGTGGCAAAAGCAAGTGGTAAAAACTATTATATTTTGTATATTTTCTTATTAAGGCCAACGAGATAAGAATTACCACAACTCTATTTTTTTGGTAATACAAAAGCTCCAAAATTTCTAAACAACCTAGCAAGCACATGAATCTATGCTATACATAATGTTTCTTATACAGGACGACCATAAAGATGCAAGTCTAAGTTTCTTGCCCAATGCACTTTTAAATGTTAGGTAGCTTCTACTCGATACATGCACCAAAATGTAGAAACAAAGAAAAGACATTCAGTTGTAGGTTTCAGAAATCACACTTGCTAACTCAAAATACAAAAAATCAAAGAGAAATAAAGGGAAGAGAAGATTAATAGTACCAGTTGGTCAATGGCAATGACATATACATTATGTCTTGATCATTGTTCTTATAGACTCGTGAAACACACACAATATTATTCCATTGAGATCCCCAAGATGACAGATCTTTCACCAAGTCTTTTTGCGTTGTCTGCTCGTTATATTTGTTTTCTTTTACCGGATGCTCGGTTATATTTCTAGCAACATAGTATCTTGAATAAGCACTGGTAGACACGGACAAGCTGTAAAACTTTCAAAGAGTGCATGGATTAGGTGTGAATAGACAAATCGGAATGACTACCGCAAGAAGGATTAACTTAAATCAATGCGAAGAACACAAGGGCGAAAAAATAACTTGCAGAACTATGTACGAATTTCCCTAGGAAAGCACATCCTCTAGTACCAATCCTTTTCCGTCTAAATCTCCTGTCGCAACAAAGCATAAAGCCAAATGTTAAAGTCTGCAACTCAGTTAAATATCAATAAATCTGTATAACCAAAAAATCAATAAACTATGGAACTATCTCAAAACTGAAAGGAAACCAAGGAGAAAAGTCCCGACATCCTATTTTGTTATTGGTTCGAAAGATATCAAAAATTGAAGCATTCGCAAAGTTTATATTGGTAATAACAAACCCAAAGTACTTACCGAAAGGAATAGAATATGCTGCTACTCCAGAAATAGAGAACAACGGACGGAATTCAAGATGCGTTCATCCCCTTTCTTGAGAAAATCTACATTTTCTTGTATAAAACATAAGATGTAGAGGTGCGCCTTGGCGCACGATTCCGTAAAATTTGCACAGAGTTACAATTTGTAAAACAAAGATTAATTAGATAGGAGAAGGCACGGCTATGGTGTAGATGGCCAAGTGTTCTTAGCGCCGGCTTTGTCCTTAAGAGCGCTCAGTCTACACGCCACCACATATGGGTATGCATACACCATGACCTGATGGGATGATAGGACAGAGCACGTAACAGGAATTTGGCTAGCTAAACTTATGTACTTATATACTTATAATGCCGGAATCTCCCCTCCCACTAATTGGAAAGCTAACTAAACTTATATATACTTAATGCCAACATAGGATTTAGACGCACAAGAATGATGCAATCTTGTCTTTGAATCCGCGGTCCCTGCCAGTAATCCTAAGCTGTGTCAAAAAGTCCTTACAATCTGTATGCAGCTGACAGGCATACATGAAACAGAAAATGCAAGTGTTCCTAAGCTGAATTACTAAGAAAGCCTTGAGGATCATTTGCTGTAATAGATTTCGTTGGAGAGACAAAATTAAATCATACATAAGCAACTTGAAAGATGCAATATTCTAGGAAGGTGATAATTTGTTTATTAGCCCCAAATTCCCCATTACCTTAGTACCTCTTCCTGCACACTAATTACGATGCATCCATGCACATAAAAATAAAAAGATAACTTGTAGAGTGGAGAATTCAAATACTGCAATATTAGGAAGACTGGTGGCCTCTTAATAACTGTAGAAATCAAACCGTGACGTTAGAGAAAAGCCGTTACAAAGTGACACCAATTTCATCCATATTTAACAAGCATATCAAACTGTATATGATACATGATCATGCTGCCAAACTATATAATCTAGGGCATAGCCAATCTAATGAACATATAATAGCTTGGAGAGAATATACAAAATGAGCTAGATTGATTGCAAACGGTTGCAGCACTCGCAAACAGAAATCATTTAGCAGAACATGATTTCCAAAACATCCCTTTTAGATGCTAAAGCTTACCCGCAATACAGTCGAATCCCAAATCTACCGGAGAAACAACTGAGCCTTTAGGCAGCAACCTTCAACAGGACCACGACCTGCAACAAAGAGGTGACTAACACACAAACCATCTGAAGTAAAATGGCAAAGAAGTGAAAATCGAAGAGATAAACAAAACAATTGCCACACATTAACCATAAGAACAAATTAAAAAAGAATAGATTTAGGAGCCTTGCTTTGACCACACACAAAGAAGAGAATTGAAGAAGGCGCCGAGAGTATCCGCTTGTCAAAGTAATGCTTGTCCAAGCAGGCGTCTATATGTTTAAGCCTAAACACCACATATCTTAAAATTTGCGAAGAAACCTATTGCAAACCGTATCAACAGGTTGTGCTAGTTTAGATACGTAAACACCCAATTTAATTGATTTACTAATTCTATATCCATGAGATCTAACAGACCACCAGTTTGCCAACACGCTATATAAATCATGCATAGAACCACTCATAAGCAAGCAGCAAATAGAATGTCAAGAAATATATTACACACATCAATGGCAATTAAGTCTAGAGCAAAACACATTGCTTTTCCATACATTAGGTTTAGATACATTAGAAAATTCAGGATAGTTCCTTCACTACGTTATGTCCAAACCATCACAAATGTCGCTTTATGAATACTGAACTTTTCAGGAACAGGTGGAGCATATAGAACTATGCTCTACAGTCTGAAAGAGAAACCTGGAGAATTGGAGTATTATGATAAAACTTAGAAGCATATATGGATGCCAAGCTGAAAATACAGTGTATGCACCATCAGCTAGACGACTTGTTCGGTCGACATTTTTGTAGATCAGAAGTCTAACCTTCAGCGATTGATGCAATAAATAGCAAATAATTTTAATTTTAATAAGCTCAAATATGAATACTTCTATCAGTTGGGTACAATGGCACAGCCCGATTTCTCTCTGGGTCCACCTAGGATTATACACGATCTTAAAAGAGATGATATTCTGAATCTTACTCCAACTTTTTTTGGTAACTATTCCTTGGAACAAACAATTTTTTCTTGCCAACAATCACATAGTATATTACTTTCATGGTACCAAGTGAAAATCCAGCAACCTCATAGCAAATAAACTGCTTGAAAAGCACGATACACATCAGTGCATTTCTAGAAGAGAAATGAAATTATGTTTTTACAGCAATATGTTTTACTTATTAGGTTAGCAGATCAGTAACATCGTTATAAGGGCATATGCATAACGTCCTTGTTCATGCAATAAATGCATCATCAATGTAAAGAAACGCTGGAAAAAATTACAGAAATTAAAGCAACAACCACTGACCTGCAGCAAGATGAGCATTGTACTCGGAAGTGCAGATATACGAAGGATCAGCAATACTCTTGCAGTAAAAACGAAAAGGCCAATAGCAATATTATTCTGAGGTTTCAAACACTATAACAAAGACATAGAGGGAATTAGTCAATTTCATTCGGAAGTAGCACTCACTGTTGACAAACCTGAACTAAATTTGAATTGAAGATATTAATAATAGGACGAACAGATTGACAAACACACAATAGTTCGTAAATTATTAAATTTATGAACAGATGGAATAAGGAGAGGACGGTACAAAGAAATTCTAACTTACAACCAGACTGTATAGAAACAAGTACTATCGGTGACAGCTTACGAACACCATATTAGTGTCTTAGTCCAGCAGTAAAACATTGATGATACATGTGTAGGAAAATACCATAGATCAGCAGCTCTAGACTAAATAATAACATGTCAAATGTCAAATTCCTTCCCTGGACAAAATTTTCAGGCTTGAAAACCCAAGTGAACCTCCCAAACCTTACTTTTCAGCTACATCTACAAATGGTAATCAACTTTGATCCCACCTAGGCTTATGCGGAGGAAACTCCTTCAAGAATAGAGACAAAAATACATAGCGAGTACCGCATAAACGAACCTTTAAATATCTGTTGGCAATGTAAACCAACATATTTGAAGGGTGGCAGCGTGAAAGTGAATCATATTACAATGTAGAATGACCTACACAGAATTAAGAAGAGGTGACAGTGGTACCTAATCTCTGTAACTGATCCATATGTATTTCATTTTGTCACCAGACTACATATGAGAATTACTCACACAAAAAACTGTCCTAACCTGATATGAATTGCATAGTAGAAAGACATTCAGTTTCAAAAATATTTGAGGCACTCCAATCATTCCGGGTGAAGGCTATCGTGGATGCGCAGCCAGGGCTCCGTGAGGGGCCACAACACTATCATATCAACATGGATAAGAAAATGGTGATAAGTAATCCAAGTAACCTTACATGGTAGAACAATGTCAGACAACTCCAGAGAAAATGTTAATTACGGAATGCATAACCAGAAGCCGTGTATGCTTAGATATAAGCAAACAATCAATGTGAGCATGTACCTGAAAATTATTTAATCTCTGATTGCACCCATGATTCCCAATTTGGAGTAATGAGAAGCACACACAGTTTATCAGTTTTGTATCAAAAGATAACCCCCCCTTATTTATCTAGACGCGAAGAGAGGCAATTTAAGCATGAACGAGCTGCTTTTCAACTCCGATGAAGATCCATCAACCGGTGAGTGAGAGGAACATTCCACTCAAAAGAAGAACTCAGATCTCATCAATAAAACCGGTGCCTTCCATATAATGAAATACCTGATGCAAAACAACAGAATTATTAAAATGATATATAGCAGATTAGAAGAACATTTTATGTATATTGGTGAATAAAACCATGAACCTTTACTTGAATCGGACCTTTAAGGTTAAATAGAGTATACCCATGCCAAGTACCAAAAAATCCATCATCATGATCCTTTAATGGAAATCTCACATTGCATTTTAAGAGTAAAATATCTAATTACTCGGGAAGTGCATATACTATTGGGCAATTATGATTTTAAGAGAAGTAAATATTTGTGGACATCACGAAAAGAACATCTGAGACTATAGACAATATGAGATGCTTTGCATATCTAATAGTGTACCAACTATCTCTAGATAGTGCAAGACGTTTTTCCCGAGGCCATGGATAATAACATGAATATAGACCTCCAGAACCCATTGCATCTTCTTAAGCACAAATCTGTTCTCGAAACACATATCTAGACCAGCCAAATCTTTTCAGAAACACACATTCATATTACTTAAGAACCCACAAGCAAGACCAATCAAATTAGCAATCTTTGCACTTGATCAAGGGGCATATTCCACCAACTTTGGTGATCATATGACCCAAAGAACACCAAATCACTTACCCAGAAGTATGATGCAACACTCTAACACGTTCATAAATTCTATTATAACCTGCATATCAAGAAATCCATCTCCAAACATCAAAATCTTGCAAAAAAGGTACAAAGAACATATATGACAGCAACTAAAGCAATACCATATCATGTATTCCATGCATTGGCCCACATATCTGATCCACCAGTAATTTATATGGATTCCTTTATGTTCTAGCATACCTAGAAAAACACCAAATTTGAACGAGGTTGCTCTTGGGCTTGTTCTTGCTCACCAGCCCAGTCCTCAAGTCCCTGCCAATTTCCATAGGAAAAGCAACCAATTAAACACAACAATCTAGGTAATATCTAAGAAAAATTCATCATTAGAACCTAAATAAAAGGCAACACATTATTACCAAGAAAACCACCTCAGTAGTCCTACTTCCTAAGCTGCTGCATCAAGATGGGGATCCCGTGAGAGAGAGAGAAGAGGAGGCAGGGGAAAGTGAGAGGAGGGCAAACCTGCAGGTCCCTTCAAATAAGAGGTGAAGGAGGGTATTTTCCTACGATGGTGGTCATCGTCCTTGGCAACGGTGAAAGGCGGAGGGAGCTCCTCCACCACCGCCGCCGAGGTACTCTAGGCCGTCTCTCCGCCACCGGCTGCGCAATGCCGAGCTCGGCCTCCACGTCCCCCGCGACCTATCGCCCTCCGCCCTGGCTGCCTCCTCGCGTGCCCGTCGCCGGATCCTCCTCGAGCGCCCTGTCCGCGCAACCTCCTCCCGCGCCGCACCTCATCTCCCTCCGCCCGGCCATCCGCTCGAGCCCGGCCGCGCGCTGGTCCGCCGGGCGACGCCCCTATGCCACCCATGCCATGGAGAAGGAGAGACGCGCGGCAGCGGGGACGAGAAGCGGGCGACGAGGGCGGGCGCGGCGCGGGCCGGGGCGCGAGGCGGCGGCGGGCGGAGGGCGACGAGGGCGGCGCGAGGGGCCGGGGCGGGCGGCGGCCGGAGGCGGCGGCGGGCGGCGGGCGACGAGGGCGGGCGCGAGGGGCCGGGACGGGCGAGGCGGCGGCGGCGGGCGGCGGGCGGCGGGCGGCGGGCGGCGGGCGACGAGGGCGGGCGCGGGCGGGGCGTGGGCGGGGGCGCAATGCGGGGCAGGGGTGTGGGCGGCGGCTAGGGTTTTCTTCACCCCGGGGGCTCACTTTTATACGAGCCGCGGTGAAATACCAAAAATACCCCCGCGGGGTGGAGATTCCCCTGCCCGACGCTAATGCGCACCGACGGAGATCCCAGCCACGGTCGCCGACCCGCGGGGCCGGCAAAGGTGGGGCCGACATGGCAGCCGGAGGCGGGTAACAGCTGGGTCGTTGCATGAGGTTTGCTAGCAGAATTGAGCCAAAAATCAACGCCCCAGATTAGCCTGTCAGGAAGATCGGACGGCTGAGAAGCTCAAAACGCTGTGAGAGCCCCATGGGGGTGCAACAATCATACCTTTAGATAAGAAGTAAACCATGTTATAGAGAAGGAACTTAGTTTTGCAGTAGCTGATCTGGAAATAAAACCAAAGTAAGCTAAGAGATCAGTTTATGCAGTGGAAGGAAATTATAACAAAGGAATATGAAGAGGTGCTCTCATTCTCATCTCACACAAATTCGACATTATTACAAAATCAGGTATAACAGTCTGGAAGTTATGTCTGTCATATGTTTTAGTCAAGATAATAAGAGATCGGGTTACGTTTTTTTCTTTCATTTGTAGATATGTTGCCAGGCTATGCGATGGAGAGTTGGAGACACTACCGGAGGAGGACACCATATCCTAGCAACAACAGCCTAGGACGAGATCCATTTCGGTGGCCCTCACAATTATCGGCTTGCAACGAAGTTTTGGTAGACTGTCCTGTCCAGGTAGGCGGCCGCGACATCCTGACCAACTTGACTAGCATGTGTAGGTGAATACAAAATTAAGAAACAAGTGAACGTCAAATTGTTGGTGAATGTAAATTTCTGAAAGGAAATAATTAGTTTTATGTTCGTTTTGGTCAACCATCGTTAATGCAGATGATGCTGTGTTATAATCTGAGTTATTCCGTGCGAGATCATACTGCAGTTTGGCTTACAATCTGATTTCTGATATACTGCTGGCATTTTTTTGCACATAATCCATGCTACTTCAGCTACAATGCAGCTAGCAGCACAAATAAATTATCAAGCAGTGAACCTGCTGCTTATGCAATTGAATAAATGGATGAGCTCACAGGTCGATAAGGTTGCTTGTACATGCATTTCTCCTATATGCGTTTGCTGCAGCTATTTGATATACAAAAATTCAGAGAATGCTTCAGGTTATGAGCATCGGTGAAATTTTCCCAGGCCAAGTTCAGCAGATAGGTTCAGAGCTTAAATTAATGTGTCCTTTAAGTTCTCTGAAAAATTCTGATTCACAAACCATTCTTAATTAGAATTAGAACAAAAGACCCTCTGCTAGCTAGCTACAGTCTAATCAGCTCGCATCAAGTCACGGAAAATAAGAGTTCAGCAAGCTACAGTCTAATCAATACGCATTAAGTCACGGAAAATTAGAGGAGTTTATGACAGAACACAAATACAATGATGTTATCTCTCCTTTTTAACAGTGTTTTTGTACCCTGTGTACATAGTAAAGGAAAATCAGAGAAATACACTTTGAAAACCAACAGTTCATCTTTTCTAATGGATTGCTGTAATTTTAGTGAACCGAATGATTCTTCAGAACGATCAGAACGATAGGGATGCTATTAATTAGCTTAGCTTGACATAAGCTAGACGACCTTGCCGGAATGCTGCCACCGCACCTGCCTCGCGCCGGCCTTGCCTATTTTGCTGTTTGACTACGTTCATCACCTGATAATTTTTCTGTTTACCCAGTAAATGCAATTACGCCGTGACCTCTAAAGACCATGCTGAAATAGACTTCTGTAGATGTTGCTTTTGTTGTCCTTTCCTTAATTTTATCGCTCTTGAAAAAACCAGAGTGTTAATTATTATAATATATGACTCTATTTCTCTAATTGTATATAAGCAAGTTTGGTTGATGATTTGGTTTATTTTATCCTAATTTTATTTGATTGACTTTGTTTTGGAAAATCTAAAAATGTATTATCATTTAGCTACCTAATTTTATTATTATTATACAAAGTGTAAATCGAAGTGAAATTGACGGGACGGTGCGCCAAGGCGCACCTCTAAATCTAGTCTAACGTTGTATATGATGCCCCCCATAGGGAGAGTGGAGTTTCAGAACCGGGCGGCATATGCACCGGCCTGAACTCGTCCTCCCATTGGCGCCTGAGGGAGTGGTGGGCCTGCAACATGGTCATTTTTCTCACAGTTCGAATCGGTGAATACACGATCATATACGTCGTCCCCGTACAAGGAGCAGACATGCATGTCCCTTTTGTTGATCTCAGTCTGACGTGGTCTTGTCAGTACATGTTGATTATGCTGGCCGGGACCATTTCTTCTCAGTTTTACTGCGCATGCATGCCGGCGCCTGCTTGTGTGCGACACTGTCGCTGCTGGACAACACCTCATCGTCAGGCGTGTCCGCCTTCGCCATGGTCGGCATCTGCACCATGCAAGGGCGCAACCACCTGTGCATCCTCGCTATGGCCGACTTCTCTTCCAAGAAACGAGCACCGCCTCCTCGCCGTCACGCATGACACACAGAACAGCTTCTTCTTCCAGCTGGAGGGCGGGCACGAGCACTTCGTCTTCCAACACCGCGGGCACCCATCTCGTGGACGATGTCCACCGTCCATCGCGGGCGGCGGGACCACCACCATGATTTTCCGGCGATGGTCGATCGATGGAAGTCCGTCCATGGCCATGGCTGTGTACCACCAGGTCCATCACGAAGCAGCCAACGCACGCCATGGAGTCGTTGAAAGTTGCGCCGAACCCAGGGCTCGCGCCACGCCGTTGCCGTGCGGAACCACGACGTTAGCGACATGGACAGGACACGGTGATGGAGTACATGTCAAGCGCGAACAGCGAGAGGCCTTGCCCCGCTTCTGGCACCGATACGATGAGGCGCCAATCACGCCTGAGCCTCCTCTGATCCGGATTGCGCGAGCAGACACAAGAGGCGGCGCAGGTAGGCGCCGTCCTGGACGGCAGGAGGGAGAGCGCGACGAGAGGTTGGGCACCAACGGCAGAGGTGGACGGCGTTGGGTTGCCGAGTTCAACTGGCGCACAGAAAGGCCATGGACTTGGTGTGCGCGCGAAGACGTGGCTCCGCAGCTCCGCCTGCACTTGGAGGAGCTCGTCGTCGGCCGTAGTTTTGGCTGGAGTCTAGAGCCGCTGGGAGAGAGATACAGTGAGAAAATCGTTTTGGCTTGGTGACCAACTTGTTTATGCTATGAGACCCTACTCCTGCACATCTGCTATTCGCCACGCCTGTACGTTCTGACCCAATCATCTGCACAACAGTGTTATGTGCACCTCGTGGGACACGGAAGAGGGAAGTAAAGAGATCGAGTTATGTGCACCTCGTGTGATCGCTGTGCTCACCCCTTCTCCTTAAAAAGGCCAGCACGGTAAAAACTAGACATTAATTCCCGTTACACAGTAAACTGCAGATGGTCCCTCGGTCCTGATCAGCCGACAGTCAGTCGATGTCTGCCCTGGACCATCTCCTCGTTCCTGTTCATCTGTTCAGATACGCGTTTCATACATTAAGATTATAGCAAATACGGTAAGTGGTCCTGCTTCGAGTCAGAATCTTGCGTCCATGGCAACCGTCGATGCCGCGGGTTCATATGCCGAGCGGTTCAACTGTGACTTTTCCCCCCCATAGGGGGCTTCACAGCGATTTGAGCCTCGTAGCCGTTGGATCTTGTTTGGTGGTGGATCTCGTCCGTCCATTTTTTCACTGTAGAGTAGTCCAGGACGAGGCTCTCGCGCGAACCCGTTTTTTATCCATGGGTCATGTGGCCCGCCCGGCCCGGCGTCGCCGCGCACCTCGCTCCTCCTCCTCTCCCTCGCGCAGCCGCCTCCCGCCGCCACCCCGCGCCACCTCTCCCCTTCTCCTCCCGTCGCGCCGCCCTTCCCTCGCTCGCGCATGGCGCGCCGCCGTCCGCCGGCCGCCCGCGCTCCCGCCCCCGCCGTCGCCGCCGCCTCGCGTCCCCGCGCCCCGCCGCTAGCTCGCTCGGCCGCCACATCCCGCGCCATCTCCGCCCCCACGCCGCTCGTCGGAGGCCGGCGCGCGGCGACGGGCGGCCGGCCGACCTATGGAAGGGGCCGCCGGCGCGAGCTAAGGGGCAGCGCGCGCTCGTTTCCGCGGAGGCCGGCCTCCCAGCAGGGGCCGCCGGCGTGCGTACAAAGGTTGGTTCCCTCGTCTCTCGTTCTATCTCATGTTTCACTCCTCTCTCCCTCTCTTCGCCGAGCATCAAGACCTTTGTCGGCGCCGTCCCCGACTCCATGGAGGAGCCGGAGCTTCAACTAGATGAGGAAACACATAAGGGGGTTGAGCGGGAGGAGCACATGCCGCCGCCATTATTTTGCCTCAATGGGAAGCACGGGCAGCCGCAGTGGCGCGCACCACGGCCATGACTCCGGAGCCGCGGCTCCATGGCGTCGATCCGGAGCGTGATGGCGGCAGAGGAAGCGAGGCCCCGACCTTCACAGCCCACCATCCTCGCCGCAGCTCCCGCCCCACCATCATTCCACCCTCCCCTAAGATCCATTGTCTCCATCCGGCATCTTGTGTACATACTGTGTGTGGAGCTGCTCCATAGCATAAGCAAACAGCCCCAAGGTTCAAGTGAGCTTCTTCTTTTGATTTGGCCTACCCTTGACTCTAATTGATTCAAGTGCATTAGACTACAATTATCATGCATAATTAGCTTCAGCTATGCATTTTCCCCCTCAATTTCTGTTCTGACTTTGAGGTTGCAGGTATGCATATCACTTGTTTGTCTAAATGCTTGAGAAGCAACGCTGCTCAAGGAATGGATACATGAGCAACATAGGACAAACCCAAGGGCTAATCATAAGGTAAGAATGCCGCTTCTACCATATCTCTTTGTATGTCCCTTGCAACTTCTCCATGTAGCAACATTCAAACAATGCCATAATTTGTTCTATTTTTTGTCTTTTTATTTCATGGTTGTTGGCAGGATGATGAGAAGGTGCAAGGAGAAATAATTCTTGTTTGATGTGAAGTCTAGATCTATATAAGTGGACGGGCATTCTTTTATCACTCGTTGTGGATTTTTAGTATGGTGTACATGATCGGGGTCGGTAAGATGTCAACCTTATCTTCATTTCGTGCTTGGAATTTAACCATTCCAGATCTGTTTTTCTCTCCTCTCGATATCCCGAGCAAGTCAAAAGTTTCTATAAATAAATTTAGGTATAGGACTTAGAAATGGTCTTAAGGACCATTATTGATATTCAAGGTCTATTGTGTTTATTATGCTACTTGAAAACTTCAGGTTATATGATGTATACATGCAAGTGTGCCGGCTGATGCGAGCCAATAGAAGAGGAGAAGCCATGGAGAAAGGATTAGGAGAGATGTTCCATGCCCTTAGCTACTGCCTTCCCAACACCAACTTAGGCTACATCAGCAAGGTGATCCCCCACACTGCATTTCTTTTTTGCACATACTTGCAGCAGCAATTCATTGTACATGATTTTATCCTCTTGCATAGTTGGTCAACTGTAATCTTGCTTTGTTGATTAGTTTTCTTCTTATGAGCAGAGTGAAGTTGTGCAAAAGGGAAGATGGACTCGTGGTCAGCTTTTTTCACCAAGTGGTCAAAGAATTGGAAGGTAGACCACGTTTTAATGAGATTTTTCAAGAAGACAAGTATCCAGCAGAATTCCCTTACAAAGGTAAGAAAACACCTCCTGCCAGTTGAAGTCTAAGATCAGTTGATGTTTGAAAATGTTCAGATTTTAAAAGTACAGGTTATTGTTCAGATATTATTGTTACATGTGCCAGTGAGATATGTAGTGTGTGATGCAATTCGATTTGTCTACTCAGAGAACACTAGCAGGAAAAAAAAAGTAGTATCTAGCGCTTTGATACGTATAAATATTTGTTTTAGGGAAACCTTATTTGGTTCTCCACTTGAGATATTAATATCATGATTATGCCTTCTTTTAGGACCTATAAAGGAGTTGTTTAGAATGTGGTTGAGGTCAGCTCGTGAAGTGTCCCAGGTGGCTCTCCTATAACAGGTCTATTTAATTTGACTTGATTGGTAGTTCTTATAGTACTCTAATATATATAGTGCAGTATTGAGTGTATTTAACAGTATGTTGTTTTAACACCTCACAATTGATGCATTTTGATGGATTACAGGATGGTGGCACGATTGATATTTGCTCATGATATTCGTCTTTCCATGGGTGTGGTAAAACGATGGAGGGTTTATCACCTTAGGGTGTTCTTAGTCTCCTCATTATTTGTATTGTCTTGGCTTACACATAATAGAATCAAGGATGACAGAATAATTCTGAATTTCATCATATGTTCCTTATTTATTCCCCCCTCTCCCAAATTGCTTGATTAAGTCGATTGGTGTGCTTGGTAGCCCACTTGGTGGTCCTTATTAGGAAAACCTTTGCTGTAGTTTATGGGTCCTACTTGATTGTTTGGTCCTGACCATTACTTCTTTGTGACTAAGCTCTTCCTGGCATGGATATTGTGAAAGGCTGGCAGCTCCCCTTCCACCACTAGACCATAAACTTAGGTGTTTTTTTTCCTATAAGAACATGATTCAGGTTTTTACTCGACACAAAAGAGATAAGTTGAGATTCGTTACTCATTTTCAAATTTTTGTTTTCCTAAGCAAAAAGAGAGCAGGACTATTTTTTCTCCTATCACTGTAAGAAGTTTGCAATTTTCGGTTGCATGCTTATATATGATCTATGTTCATGTGGCTTGCATATATATGATTCTACAACTTGCAGATATATATCTTTCAATAAGCAGGCGTTCAATTCAATGACAATGGTTAGTGTACACTTTAGCTAGAGTTATGTAGATGAGACCTGGAATGTTTGTAGTGTGGTCTTAGAACATGTGCGCAGTCCTGTAAATTAAAAAATCAGTTGAAGGTGATACAATTTTTGCATTTTCAATCATATATTTCACTAAAACATATACTTTGTGTATTCTCCCTGCATCCTCACGACACTCAGTCCAGCAAACCTTGCCGCCCATAGTCGACCAGCATGTAAGTGCCTTATCGCGGCCATATTATCCCATCATTATGTGTAGGCTTTGAGCGAATAGTGAGAAAAGTGTCCGGAGGGGTTATCATTGTGCGATTTTCATGCTACATTATTTTGAAGATCTGCCTAGGATAAAATTGTGATTGTAAGTTTTGTGTCTTTTTATTATCCACTCTTCTATTTAAGTTTGTCAATCTAGATATTCACTCCAGTATTTTTTATTACATTCTCTACTCATGTATTTACTGCCAACAATAATTTCTTTTGGGCTTTCTCTTGGTAGGATATATTTTGTCTATGCGTGTTTTTGGCATA
This sequence comes from Lolium rigidum, assembly GCF_022539505.1. Taxonomy (NCBI): domain Eukaryota; kingdom Viridiplantae; phylum Streptophyta; class Magnoliopsida; order Poales; family Poaceae; genus Lolium; species Lolium rigidum. The sequence goes on from NC_061508.1 coordinate 260,498,322, forward strand.
CTGTAATGCATTTTATGTAAATTGCTAACATATGCTCAATTTTCCAAGGAATAATTTATGTTTTCAATGAATTTCCAATAAATAGATGATTAAAAGATTTTTACAATACTGGTTTGCCACTTCGTTGTGGCGAAATATTTTTGCTGCTCGTCACTTTGGTACCTGTTTGTAGAAGAACTCATGTAGAATTTCATACACTCAGGTACAACCTAATATGTTGGACTTTACAAAAAAAGCGATGTTGGTATATACTCTTAATTAGATAGATACCTTCCATGCCCTTCATCAAGTGCCAAGAAAATATTGAAATCCAGTCTGAACCATATCATAATGCACTCCCAATTTTTTTTGTACCGAACGTGATTTCGTGTTAAAGACCCGAGCTAAAGATCGGATCTCAAATCTTTTCAGCACTGAACTTTTGCACATGACTATCTGGTGAAGACTTGGCCAGTTACTCCAGTCATGCGTAGATGTTAAAAGTAGCTGACTTTTGCCAACAAAACTAGCTAAACATGTATCCAGTAATATTGATAATTGTATTTAGTACTCCCTCCGTCCAAGAATATATATTTTTTTAACTTGGTTTCTTGCCTATAGATGCTCACATATTGACAATTATTGCTTTTTGTTACTAAAAATTGGTTGCAGTGTTAAAAAAGAATTATGAGTGCTGTATTGCAATATGTTGCCTGATCTGAATAGTAATATTCAAAAATGTTGTTCCATAAAAATGGTGCAATATGTAGCAGCGAAGAACTTGATTTGTTTCCCCCTTGATTGTTTATCATGAAATAGTTTTTTTGTCTCCACCTGGTTGTTCCTATTTCTGTTGTGTAATAGCATACCCATTTATGCGCAATAGGTGAGACGCTATTTATTTGTAACTTCGAAAACAGTGAGTACTACCCATAATCACTTCAACTTTTATCTAAGAAAAAGCATAGGAACGGGAGAGGATTGAACATGTCATTTTTGTTTAATTTAATGGCATATTAAACTTGATGCACATGTCGCGAGTTATAGCAGAGAATGCACACTCGGGATGATTTTGAGATCGCTGGGGATAGCGAGAGCCATGAAGGAACTGAACTTGTAGCTTAATTCCATTGGTATTACCTTACACATGATAATCCCATTGGTATTACCTAAACCACTAACTTTACCAGCACTATTACCTTACACATGATAATCCCATTGGTATTACAAATATTGTCTTTTTGGTTGCACAACTACTTAGTTCTTATCGATGATAATTTATGTTGTTATTCCTGTATGGATGATCATTGATTTACATTGTTAGTTTGTAAATACACTATGGGTACAATAGAATATAAGGTCCTCTGCCTGGGAGGTGGCATTTTGGCACACGCGTGCATATGCACCCATTATAGAAAATAATAAAAAATAATTTTAGAAATGTCAAAAAAAATCTGACATAAATTTTTTCTTATACATTGTGACATCTTATGTTCGTTCACAAGTTTTCGTGGAAAAATAATATTTTGTGTGGTGTGTACAAAAAAGACAAAAAAATGTCCTGTACGTAGTCGTGTTACAGCATTAAAATTTGTCTTTTTTACAGGAGCCACAGAAAAATGTTTTTTCTTTTAAAAACTTGTGTACCAACATAAAATGTCTAGATGTACATGTAAAAATTTAGTTTAGAATTTTTTAATACTTTGAAATGTGGATTCACATAATGGGAGCATATGCTCCTATGAGCCAAAGTGCATTTCCCCCTCTGCCTGCTACTTTGTAGGGAAGTGGGTATGACCCTCTCACAATCTCGGGTGAGGTATGTCAATCTCATTTGTGTTGCTACCGTAGGTGCTTTGAATTTATTCCTGCTAGCTTTGCACCCTGTGTTTTTTTTCATAGCAGGGTGATAGTTAGCATTGCTTTTAGTTACAAATATATTGATTTAGCACTGAATTTGAGGATCTATAGAAAAGTTTTTAACATCAGCAAGGATCTTTACAATTCATCACTGCAGAGATATTTGTTCCACTAATTCCCCTTATGCTGTGCTGCAGGTGGTGGTTACTTACATGATAGACAAAAAAAATTTCATGGTTACTTGTGCTTGATATATACTTATCGTCTGCCTGGATGTCATGGTAACTTCATTTGTGGTTGATAATACGAAAGCCACCGGCATCATCTGACGCATCTGGAACAAATAATAGGTAACCTCCTTTTCTATGTGTGCAAGAAGCTTATAGATACCTGCTGGGATAGTGCTTCTATGTATCCCTGGTTTGAATGGTTTCATGGCAGGCATCCTTTGTAGAAAGCAAGGATACAAGTACCAAATAGTATTATCTATGTTGAAGCAGAACATGGGATAGATATCACCTACCTGAAATTGCAGAGTAAGTTAATCCAGCTGGATCACTTCAATGCTTTTGCCACGTCTGAGACTGAGAGGTATGGACCGTATGGTGAACAAATCACTCGATCTATCAACCTAACACGAGAACTATTTGCGAAATTAACCAGCAGAGTAAGTTAATCCAGCTGGACACTTCAATGCTTTTGCCACGTCTGAGACTGAGAGGTATGGACCGTATGGTGAACAAATCACTCGATCTATCAACCTAACACGAGAACTATTTGCGAAATTAACCACCTATGGGGCTTGTCTGTTGGTTTTCCCTCGGCTACCTGTGTAGATAAGTATTGCATCTTTATTCCTGCTTTAGCTTTTACCAACCATATCTGGATGAAGTGTCTTCCTTCAAAATCAACTCTAAAACATCATTACATTTACTTCATTCCTCATGCCATGCCTCCCAGCCTTTTATATCCATTCAACACAGTATTGTAACCCTCTTAAATACTTTATGATTTCACATATTGTCTTCGTTGTTACTCAAAAGTTGTTCACGTAGAGGTTGTCAAGATTGTATCCACTATGCCCGAGGACATGCTGAAGAAGTTGCAGGTCCAGTGATATCGTCTTAGCGGCTTTTATGGCTCTTTAAGTTTCCTCAGTCATCACCTTTGTTGGCTAACTTATTAAACAGTGCTGGTTCCAGCAAGTACGATTACGATTTCTCTCGGCTTGATGTAAAATGTCACTCTGTTGGTCTGTCGGCTTATTATAAAGTGTTTCGCAAAATGTTTTACCCAATGATTGATTATGTAAAAGGCTGGAGGGCCAGCCGATTGATTGATTTATTTTCTGATAATTATCATCGATTTGTACAAATGTTCGACGCATTTTACCAGCTGTTTGGGTGTGCCGGCAATATATTCCTCTATTTTTCTCTGCTACTCCGTGGTTTTGTGTGTTTTATCCTACTTTAGTTCTGTTGAATATTTTCTGAGCTTATTATCAAGTATGTTAAAAAAAATCATCGGTGTGAAATATCGGGGACGCGCGCCAAGGCGCGCATCAAAATCTAGTTGGGCCTTAATGAAGGATGCTATTGTAGCGGTGGCACTGGGTTTTCATAATGATGATTATCTACCATACTTCATTAAGAGCAAGTACAACAATGAACGCTTAGCAGGCTATAGCAAGGGACATGTCAGGAAAATCTGATGTGGAAGAGAGAGGAAGGAGGAGAGAGAGAGGAGCTGGCGCTTGCAGTATCGCCGGGCTACAACACACGGAACGAGAAAAAATGGGCTTGCATGCAGCTCAGGTCCAATGCCATGCGTGCTTAAATAATTAAATTTGAATTAAAGCCCATCTAAGAGTCAATCTAATAGCTAGCTTATTGTAAGAATGGGCTTTACAGTGGCTGTAGGGTGACATGGCATGGCTATATAGCCAGCAGTGGGCTTCTCTATTAATCTTGCTCTAAGAACACTATAATTATGCTCATTCTTAAGGTAAAATCGCCACAAGGTATCACTTTAGACCAATTGCTTTGTGTAATGTATTTATAAAATTTGCTCAAAGGTTATTGATACATTTGAGGTAAGTTCTTGATGAGATGTTTTCCGACGAACAAAGTGCCTTCGTTCATGGCAGGCATATCACTGATATTGTGTTAACTACCTATGAGAATATGCACTTGCTTAAACATTTTAAGTAATAAAGCGTCATTTATCGAAAATAATGAGAGTATGCAACTCTATGAAGATAACTATCTTGATGAGCTGAATCAGCTAACGAAAGTGTTATGCTCCAAATTAAGACAATCATGTCTAAATATTGGTGGAGTAGATCACAAAATAGGGATGCCTAGGCGATCATGGGATTGGCATCTCAAGGTTTCCACGATGAGCACGGCATCGTCAGGCTCGCAATGGAGCAGAGTGGCCAAGCTCTTGGCATAGTTCACCAGGAGGCCAGAAGATCTGCTAAACAGCGGCTTTGGCAGCATCGTTGCTCCGGGAAGGGTGGAAGAAAAGGCCAGAAGATCACTTTGGCAAACATTTCTCAACAGCAGTGGCTTTGGCAGCATCGTTGCTCCGGGAAGGATGGAAGAAAAGGCCAGAAGATCACTTTAGCAAACATTTCTCAACAGCAGTGGCTTTGGCAGCATCGTTGCTCCGGAAGGGTGGAAGAAAAGGCCAAGATCACTTTGGCAAACATTTCTCAACAAGAGAGGGCTTTGGCAAAGATCGTTGCTCCGGGAAGGGTGGAAGAAAAGGCTAGAAGATCACTTTGGCAAACATTTCTTAACAAGCAAGTGGCTTTGGCAAGCATCGTTGCTCCGGGAAGGGTGGAAGAAAAGGCCGAAGATCACTTTGGCAAACATTTCTCAACAAAGAAGGGCTTTGGCAAGATCGTTGCTCCGGGAAGGGTGGAAGAAAAGGCCGAAGATCACTTTGGCAAACATTTCTCAACAAGAGTGGCTTTGGCAAGCATCATTGCTCCGGGAAGGGTGGAAGAAAAGGCCGAAGATCACTTTGGAAAACATTTCTCAACAAGCAGTGGCTTTGGCAAGATCGTTGCTCCGGGAAGGGTGGAAGAAAAGGCCAGAAGATCACTTTGGCAAACATTTCTCAACAGCAGTGGCTTTAGCAGCATTGTTGCTCCGGTAAGGGTGGAAGAAAAGGTCAGAAGATCACTTTGGCAAACATTTCTCAACAGCAGTGGCTTTGGCAGCATCGTTGCTCCGGGAAGGGTGGAAGAAAAGGCCAGAAGATCACTTTGGCAAACATTTCTCAACAGCAGTGGCTTTAGCAGCATTGTTGCTCCGGGAAGGGTGGAAGAAAAGGCCAGAAGATCACTTTGGCAAACATTTCTCAACAGCAGTGGCTTTGGCAGCATCGTTGCTCCGGGAAGGGTGGAAGAAAAGGCCAGAAGATCACTTTGGCAAACATTTCTCAACAGCCTCCACTCCAGATCCAAAGTTCCAAACAAGGCAGCATTCCTCCGAAGTTTCAAAAAGGGCATTCCCTATCTCAGCAGGAAAATGCACTAGACAGGAATCAAAGAGCAACACACAGTACAATACAGTTTTTGGCAATGCAAATACCACATAAGAAAGTTTTGATTCTAATGAACAACTTGCAGTTCGCACCACCAGAAGTTTGGCATCTACCATTAGCTGACTCTGAAACATTTAGGTATTCAGCATTACAATGACACTAGCATTGCAGGGAGTGAACTACACAGACGGGTAGACAGATAACTGTCCAGCTTACGGTAGATAATAAGCAGTGGTAGACACAGCTCGAGAGTTTGGTGAATCAACGCAGATCTAGATTATCCTGCAGCGGACATCAGGCTCAGTCAACTTCTGAAGCAGTTGCAGTTCAGGATAGCCTCTGTTTCTTCTTAGCAAGGTTCTTAAATATAGATTGTACATCATCAGATGTGACTGGTTTAGAAGGATCACGGGATTCCTGCTCAAAGTATTAAAGAAAAGGAAAGAAGAAACATCAGGTATATGAATAAAAGAAAATGTATCATATGCATGCATAAACTATTACAACCTATGAAGGTGAAAGAAAAGGACATTAAGTTTGCCATTATGAAATGGTATTGTTGTGCACATATAGATATGAACAATGGATCTCTTTCTTTTTAAAGAAAATGGCAAAGAAAATGCAAATTCAAATAAACTTATTTGACATAATTGAAACGAAGAAATTTCAGTTAGATGCACAATAACATACTGGTGAAATAAGCAAGCCAATTTGTGAGTGCAAACGAGATGTAGAGAAGATGTTGGACCTCTGTTAGAAACCTGATTCTACAGTGCAGGCCTGCAGGGGTGCACTGTAGGATCAGGTTTCTAACAGGGGTGGATCAAGTTCAAGGACAAGGCCCCCCTGTAACCCCAGGGACCTTCAGCACGAACTCATGTGGACGTTTTTATGTGTCAGAGATGACCCAAAGTATCTAAGTTGGGTTACTATAGTGACCCCAGCGGCCCAATCTCATATATCTGCCATGCACAAAGTATCCAACTTCTCCAAAACAATAATAAAAAAAGTCCAAAATTAATTGCCATGTTACAATTGTATTGGAAGCCACCCGTGATTGATCATAGGGATACCATCTACTACCTCCGTCCCATAATATAAGATAGTAGTATTACAACCAACAAATATAGGAGTATATTTTTTGTAATAACATTATATTATGGGGCAGAGGTAGTAGATAATGCACTGCAGCCTGGCCTGACTCTTTTATTTGAAAAGATATATTCATGATGCATATTTTCTGAAGAATTTTTTTTTTGTTTGTATAGCTTCAACTGGACATGTATGTTCTGGACTACCACTGCTTAGCGTTCAATTCACCTCTCAGCATCAAATTAATTGTGAATATACTGTCCTCTTTTTGAAACAAGGGGTGGAACTTCGAAGTTCATCCTAGAGCTATATGAGAACTCATGCAGCTCGGACTAAACTCACAAAAGAATCTGGCTGCTGTGCCATATGATTGGGGATTAATAATGAAGCCACATAGTTAGGGAATAAGGCCACACCATCATGTTGCTGCCAGGTTGTTTGATTAGGTTTGTATACATTGCAGCACTACAATTTAAACTAACCAGGAACCCAATCATGTTGCGAGCGACAACATCTAGTTCAACAATCAGAAAGAGCAAACCTATTGTGACTAATGCAAATTCATAAATTATTGTTATAGTCATATTTGCTAGGAATTTAAGAATCCTGATGGACATCTCAATTATGCTGACCTTCATTTCCATCTTTGTATTAATATGATTATTGTGCTAATATATATAGCACAACATGGAGGGACAGAAGCTCCAGGGATCAAAGAATGTAGAAATTAACAACAGAGTGACCAACAGTAAAGTAAGCAGAGAGTTTTACCAGAAAGGACTGAAATTCATTCTTCATGTCACTGATGCCACTCAAAATCTCTATCTTCTGGACATGGTTAAGTGAGTTGATAAAGTTAGCTTCAGCTCCTTCCTGCTGCTCCAACTTCTTCTGCCTTTTCTCCTTAGCCATCTTTTCATATTCCTCAATAGAGTCCTCCTTGTCGGTAAGATGTGCAATGCCTCGTTGTGCATAGAAGTTGGTGCATGCACCGCATCTGCATAGAGTCTCTCTCCACCCTTTTGACAAGAAAAATGGCATAATTTTCTCTGAATCAGCTGACTTTGTATTTATATCCAGCCCTAGCTTACAGTTCCCAGCTGAATTATCACCCAAATTGGACTTCTCTGAAGCTGCAATATCTTTTGTATAGTTGTTCTCAACAGAGGTATTTCCAGCACTTTGATGGTCTACATGGGCACCATTTTCATTTTTCTCAGTGTTAGCATGACCTGAATAGCCTCCTTCCATACCATTTGAATCAGCAGTAACAGCTTCTGATGCAGAAGTCTGCTTACTAGAAGCCCAAATTGTATCAGGATAGAGTTTCAAGAAAGAACAGACAGGCGAGCATTTATGGCATATGAAATCCTCATAGAGTGCCTCCCCTTCTTCATCGCATGGTATCTGCAAAGCAAGGAAATTATTAAGCACAAACTATGCTTGATATCTGAAATCGTGTAATAATAAGCGAAGCACAAACGTATGCAGTTTGCAGCACCTTCTAAAGCTTAGAAGTAAAATTTGCACTACATCAATATGTAGGATTAGTTACAGGACTGATCAAGAAGATGTATTCAGTTGCAGGTAACATAACATAACAATGGCATGGGCAACTCCTATGGGAAAAGAAAAATGGACAAGCAATGCAACACTGAAAACTCAAAAGCACTAGTGATACAATGCACTTATTTTCAACTTTTACCCGGTAAGGAAGATGTTTATGCTATGTTTCTAAGATTCAAAAAAATAAATCTAGCAGAAAAATTGTGGTAAACAGAGGTGAAGAATATCTGTGACAGTACTAGGACACAGCTAATGGTATGAGTCACACAAATCATGCAAAATTAGAAGAATCAGAAAACAGGAAGCAGTTGACAAGTATTATCTAATTAAAGAAAATCATTTAAAGTAGAACACCTTTTCGGCAGAGTCAAGACCAATATGATCCTCATGAAACCAGTCCTCACAAATACAGCACTGTATCATTTCAACTTGCTCCTTGGCTTCTGGATCAGGATAAGGCCTACTGCACGTGCAATACGCACCCTTGAAATTCTGATTATAGGAATTTGCTGAGTTCTCGGGCTCTTTCTCAGGGTTGAGCTTGCAGAGGTGACCTCCAAACTTTGAGTTGCCACAGTCACAGCGAAAGTTTCGCTTTGTCCAGAGTTCAACAACCTGAACAGGAGGAATTTTTCAGGCATCAGATGTGTGCACACTTGCAAAAAAAAAAATTTGCAGAAGATAGTAACTGATTAAGCATAATGGTACAATTCCTAAAAAAATTGCATGCAAATGAGACACCCAGCTGATCAGAAAAATTATCTCGCACTACCATGAACCCCTGAAAACTGATAATGATCTACAAGCATCGCAATGCTATTTTTTCTGAAAAGTAAATTGGATATTGACATTGGATTACTTAATGTAATTTGCATGATCAAACTATATCCATAATGTGTAAATGTCTGACAATAGTTAATGCTGGAGATGGTCATAGATAATTTGGCAGCTGCTAATACAAGACTCGGTATTACACCTTGACACACTTTAATTCATGCAACTCAGCATGATCAAACTCTATCTATGATGTGTAATGTCTGACAATACTTAACACAGGAGATGCTCACAGATAATTTGGCAAGTGCTAATACTACGAGACCAAATATTAGACACAGCATGACACACTTGAACACAGCAGAAACACTTGGGTTAAGCAAAACGTAACCACAAGCACGCATGATTGCTACAAAGGCTCAATAAACCAAGCAAAATCTAGAAAACAGCAGGTCACACAGCACACTACTTGCGGGCCAACGCAAACGGACGCAGGCGGTCAGTTTTGGCATCGGCCCGCTGGAGATGCCCTAACCACAAACACACATGACTGCTACAAAGGCGCAATATGTGGAAAACAGCAAGTCACACAGCACACCACTTAAAAGCGTGGAAATATTGCTGCTGCTTCAGGGTCGCCATGAGAAAACATGCCATTCATCCACGATTCGTCATCAATCAGCAAAAACTACTACGAGTAGCAGGAATGTGGATCTAGATTTCCCCCATTTCAGCCGCTGCTCCCTTCTCATACACCTTATGAAGGCCAATTATCCAGCTAACATACTAGAGCTAAAAAAACAGAAGAAATACCTAGGCAAGCGAATGGCACCCGAGAAAAAGGATGAGAGGGGAGGGGAGGGGATGACCTCATGTCCGTCGTGGCAGGCGAGGCAGCACGCGGTGCAGACCCCGGCGGCGCCGTCGGGCACGCAGGTGAGGCAGGAGAAGACGGCCTGGCGCTTGAGGTATCCGGCCCCGTAGGTGCACTCGTCGCCGTCGTCGCCGCCCAGCACCAAATCCGCTTCCTAGGGTTTGAGACAACACTGAGCGCCCGGCCAGATCGAGCTAAAACAAAAACGGCGCGGGGGGGTGCGGGGTAGCGGGGGGGTTACCAGCTCCTCTGCCTCGATGCCGTCCATGTACTCGCTGATGGTGACCGTCGGCTCCACCTCGTCGTCGAAGGCGGCGTCGGCGCCGTCGGCGGCCATGGCCCGGGGCTAGGGTTAGGGTTTGGGGCGAGGCGAAGGCGGAGGCGTTGGGCTCGGCGTGCGTGCGTTGTCGTGAGATTGGGTTTGGGGAGGGAGCTGGAGAGGAACAAATCTAGTCTAGGTGGAGGAATGGCAGGGGCGAGATTTTAGTGCGAATCTCATTCTCCGGGGAAGAGGGGTTTTCTGGGTGGGGACACGGCTGGGTTCGGATTCGAGTCTCTGAGACGTGGGGACGGGTCTGGCAGGAGGAATGGGTCCCGTGTATCAGTGGGGAGGTAACGCGCGATCGATGTTTCTGTTTGCTTTTGGAGGGCGGGAGGCGCCGCTTTTGGTTTCCCGCCACCGCGATGGGACGGCCGCGGGGATGCCGTCCATGGAAGCAAACCCAAAGCCATTCGTGAGATTTCAGAGTTCCCTATCATTGCATTTGTATTCAATTAAAAATAATATTGAAACTAGCCTATGGCTCCTACTTTATTGCAGATGCCCCAAAATTTTAGTCATGTCCTATCAACCAACTTGTATCAATTACTAACAATCAATCTAGCACTGAATTGTAAATCAACACAACATCAAATGCCTGAAGTTTATATGAACAAAAATACAAAAATACAAAAAAATCTGGGAAGGAGGAGCTATCTGCTGTTGTTGGGAGGAAGACATGGGGAGAATCAACTCGACCTCGAGCTCGCCGACAGGGGAAGACAGATGTCGGCCTCGCGTTGGGCGTCAGGTGCCGGTCGGCGGCGGGCAAGCGACGGGATGGGTGGCTTCCGCGCGGGCAGTCGGGGTGGCGACGGGCTTCAACCCTAGGTGTGCTCGGGGGGACTCGTGCGGGGAGCATCCCGTACGAATCGTTCCTCTATTTTTTCTTCCTTTGTTTTCACTTATCAACACATCCCACCACGGTGGCATTTCTTTGTAAATACAATGAAATAGGGCCAGGTTTGGATACCCATTCGTTTCCATCGGGAGAAGCTCGGGAATCTGACCAGAAGTGACCACGTATCATTCTCTACGTGTTGGTTGCAGGCCAGATCAAGCTATTGCCAACGAAGGAGAGGCTATGGAAACCTAACACTCCATCATTCATTGTTTGATGGTTGGAATGATTCACGGTGGAGTGGGTCGGGGACGGCGGGAGATGGATCACGGTAGTCGTGGCCGGATCTAAATCCACCAACATCCAGGGAAATTAAAATATTTTGGAACCATAGCTAATTAAAACAATTTTAATTTATACTAAAATTGTATACTTGTTAATGACTTATATTTATTATATCATGGTTTTAGCGAGTATATTTCAATGAGTTTCCATAGTTAAGAACATTTGGATGTTGCTAATAATTATTGTATTGTTCTTTGTTATACGTTTGTAATGTATATCACTTAAATCTGTACTACATGTTGTAAAAAGATCTCACTAGATTATTTGTTGATAATTTCGTATATTATATAGCATGTGTGAATATATTTGTGTGCTAGCGTATGCTCGTGCGTGTTCGAGTCTATTTTCACATAATTAGATATCATGGCACTAATGTATGCATAGTCTTCTGAAGTATATGACATAACAAATATCTTAATAATGATTTTTGGTAACTATTTATAGGCACATGTACAATATATTCAACCATTAGTAAATGTGTCTTCAAATTAAGCTCAGTTATAATATATGCATGTTGTGTACTTTGTATTATAATACTTTCAGTTGTAGTAATCACGAGCATTAGCAAAGTCTATCAAAATGTTTTACGAGGATTTATCGAAACTGAATATTAAAAGATGCACATTACAGTTTATAAAGGTGTCATGGTTATTACGCGCGATGCTTATTGACATAGGGTATGTCGTGCAAACAAGAGCTGTGCCCAACCCACCCTACCAAATGTGAACCGCTTCCCATTCATAGTTACGTACAGAAATTTGTCTATAGTACAACCTTTGTTTTCTTTTTCGAGGGACAAACAACTCTAGTTCATTCCATGGTGCTCACTTCTGAATAATTAAAATATGAGCATAAAGTGCTACTAATGCAATGCCACTCTAATCGAACAACGTATGATTAAAGGTGTCTCGAGTAGCATAGTAAAGGAGACATTAAAAGTACGTAAGGGTGTGTACGCCGTCCGTCCTTATGAGCAAATGTTGCCATAGGCTAAGAAACTATTGACACTACAATGATTTTTGAATAGGATCGGTCGCCTCGTCGAAGCCTGACTTAATCCTATGTTGACAGAGCGTCGTGAAAGGCCTTTCATGCAGGACTTGGGTTGTCGTGAACTTCCCAAATGTTTACTCTAGGCGTTTTTCTCCCGGACGTTTTTTCGAGTCATCATGAACTTCACGGACCCAACACTAGAACTATTTGTCATGAACTTGGAGCTCTAACTTCTTCCCTTGAGTCAAAATGAAAGCTGAATGGTTACTCATGACACAAGATGAGGGTTTATTGATAGGCTAGAAAGCTTGTCAAATAACCAAAAATGACCTCCCACCTCCCATGTGAAAGGTTAGTTGTGGTCATTTGTGGTCCAGGGTGTAGTGCATGGTCCATGGTGGACTAGCCTACCTAGCACTACATACTAATGGGTTTCTTTGTCTTGGACCTTCATATTTGACTTTTTGGCATGATTTGAAGCTTAGACTTGAGTTGACTTGTTTTGACCGCTTTGACCATGCCACGTAGGACCAAGTGGGCCCCGAGTGGGCATTTAACTATTACTACAACATCCAGTACACAAATATCATAAGTTTATGATAAGGTATGCTATGATCTACTGTATGGAAACTTATCAACGCCAAGAATATATCATGAGAAACAAAATAAAATAGACACATGAACAATAACTCACTAGTGTAGTGATGTAACATAAGAAAATACGCTATGCGTGTGTCATAACACATTGTGTATCCATTACGTACTTTTTTTATAAAGATCAATATCTATATTTTCGTTACATCGTTTTTAAGAAAGAATATGTTTTACCTAGATAACAGTTCATACAAAATCAACATATGTATCATGCCAAAATAGCCGATATAGTGGTCTATTCCAACTGATATGTGTGAAAATGATATGTTAAATCGTCATCGGTACCTGATGAGGACATCCCTACCTCACTACTACCTCCGCCATTACAAGAAGATGATTCTGTTGTGAAGCTCAGGTCCAATGAAGTCAGGATTGGACCAATGACACGATCTCGTGCCAAGCTACTTAAACAACAAGTGAACTTGTTCCTAAATGATACTTTAATCGATGAGAACTTTATACTGCCTAAGTCGTATTACTTATGTATGATCAGGTATGAAGAGGAACCAAGCATCGCACGAGGAGGAGAGGAGCAGCTGGACGTGAAGCTGGACATGGAGCTGGACATGAAGTTATCTCATGGACGCGCGAGGGAGGAGCGGGAGGCATGCGCGAGAGGAGGAGATGAAGTTTAGGAGGTCGGCGCCAGGGCCGGTCCAACCGGCCGTGCCGCCGGGTCACCCGGTCCCAGACCCGGTCGGCCGGCTTCTACGCCGACGCAGCCCGGTCCAAACCGGGTTCTCCACCTGTGCCAACCGGGGCGAGTCCAGTAAGCCAGGACGCCCCGTCCGGTTGCCATCCGGCGCCAGGCCCGGTCCAAAACCGGACCGGCTGGTCCCAGGCCCGGTCGACCGGCCCCCAGACCGACCGTGTCCGAGTCTGTCTCGACCAGATCTATTCTGGGTCGGTTATTTTTGTATCTTTTCGACCTGAGGTCGTCCCGAACACCTGTATAAGTGCCCAGGACGCCCCCAAAGTTGGTTTAGACCATGTTTAAGATAAACCCTAGTTCTTAGTTGTTTGCTCTGCAAAACTATTGAATTCCCTACACCATATTGCTTGATATTGTGTAGATCTGAAAGTCTTGTGTAATCTGTTGTTCCATTGGGAATTAGAAGGTTGCAACTTACCGCTTCGTGGTCGACGGCTACGTGCGCAAGTGTGTGGAGTTGCGAATATCTTGCAGGGTTGAGAGCTGTTGCATTGGCGACAGGGACCAATCGAGAGATCTCGTTGCGTCATACAAGTTATCATCCACTTCATCATCCGTGATTCTCCGCTGTGTTCATCCCGTGATCATCGTCACTACCATTGCTTACTGAGAAGATCGGGCCACCCCTTATCATCATGGTATCAGATTTCAGCATTTCCTCGGTAAGCCATCCACAATCCACCCCATAGTTGAGTTGTGAGTGTTTCCTATCCAGAAAAAGCCAAAAATATTAGGGTTAGGGATTGCCATAGCCTTAGATTGCACTAATTTCGAGTTTTAGTTGCTTGTCGTAGTTGTTTTTGCGTATCTTTTTCTTCCATCTGGTATTGTTAGGGTTGTGTTTCCGCTTTCATCTAGAGTCAATTTGTGTTGCTCCGAGTCCACATAACATACACTGTGTTTGTCCAAACCATAGCCATAGCCTTTCGTTATAGGGATTTCTATTTTCGTGCCCTCGGTTCCTTAGTTGTGCTCAGTTTTCCCCAGCTCCTTAGTTTTTCCTCAGTTTTCCCCAAGTCCTTGTTTGAAACCCGCAGAAGCAGCTCAGACGGCAGGATTCCCGTTTAGTTGACCGTTCCGTGCTGACGTGTGGGGCCGCGTCGTGTGGGCCCGCGTCGCGTGGGGCTGGTAGAAAGGGACCACGTGGGACAGGACGAGATAGCGTTTAGTTGCACGTGAGCAGGAGCTGGGTTTTGTCTCTCTCGGCCCAAATTGACATTTTCCCTTTTAAGAGTACCTTTTCTGCCTCCTTCTCTCTGCCTTTTTTCACCTAATTAGTATCAAATCTAGAGAAGCTTCTATTTCTGCCTTTTGGCCCTCGTTTTTTGCCCAATATGGCAGCAAATCTAGAAGCTAGTATATGATAAATTCACGACGACATAATCGGAAAACTAAGTATAATACATAAAGCTGCATACGGCAGCCAAAAGCAGCCAATAACGTTGTTAATTTTCACGACAAACTAAGCTGAAAAAAATACAAGACGCACGCAATGTATGGCCAACAAGAAGATTCCTCATTGCTCATATATTTCTTCGTCGCCCCATTCGTGCATTATCCCAAGGAAATATTCATTGAACTCCTTCCGTGCACGGTGTGCGGCCAATACATCCTCCGGACGGTATGGCCTCGTGTTTATTTCTCGGACCGTCGTTTCCCATTCTATCCACATATCGTGGCCACTCATCCCGAGGCCTTTGTATCATGAATGTACTCTACGATATAACCCAAATCGGCGTAGTAGATGCAGCCGGATCGAAGTGTCGGGTGCACTCGGTGTCGACGAAGATACACAGGATATAATGCACGAAGAAGGCATGACCGCCAATGTTATCGACCGGATGGAGAGAGCGGCTCTGAGTGTCCACACGGTACACCAATGGTTGGTCCTCCAAAAGCATGTTGTCCAACAACACAAGAAGCAGATCACCATCCGACTTCACAAGATAAAACTTGTCATTTCCAAGTTGTGGAAATGAAATTAGTGTCTCCATCTTGACAGTGCTCGCGCGCTGCTGCAACTGTACATTGGTGCACACTATTCTTCCGGACTCAAAATTGTCCACAGCTATTGCATACAGTTCACCATTGAACGGGGTAATGCAACGCAAACCATGGTTCTCGATCGGAAAACTTCCATCTCCCCAATCTTCATATATATCCTTGGTTGGAGTGCTCTCATCGATCCAACTAATTTCGTTCGGGTAATGTGAGCAAACGAAGACCATAGTCGGGGATTTGATTACAGCGACTGAATCCAGAAAAAAGATGGCATCTGCGCCTCAAACATAGTGTTCGATGCCTTTGTGAGTGGGTTGATACGTCTCCGACGTATCGATAATTTCTTATGTTCCATGCTACATTATTGATGATATCTACATGTTTTATACACATTATATGTCGTATTTATGCATTTTCCGGCACTAACCTATTAACAAGATGCCGAAGAGCCGATTCTTTGTTTTTGCTTGTTTTTGGTTTCGAAATCCTAGTAAAGAAATATTCTCGGAATTGGACGAAATCAACGCACGGGGTCCTATTTTGCCACGAAGCTTCCGGAAGACCGAAGGAGAGTCGAAGTGGGGCCACGAGGTGGCCGGACACCGGGCGGCGCGGCCCGGGCCACGGCCGCGCCGGCCTGTCGTCTGGGCCCCTCGTGCCGCCTCTTTACCTGCCCTTCCGCCTACAAATAGCCTTCGTCGCGAAACCCCCAGTACCGAGAGCCACGATACGGAAAACCTTACTGAGACGCCGCCGCCAATCCCATCTGGAGATCTCCTCCGGCACCCTGCCGGAGAGGGGATTCATCTCCCGGAGGACTCTTCACCGCCATGGTCGCCTCCGGAGTGATGAGTGAGTAGTTCACCCCTGGACTATGGGTCCATAGCGGTAGCTAGATGGTTGTCTTCTCCTCATTGTGCTTCATTGTTGGATCTTGTGAGCTGCCTAACATGATCAAGATCATCTATCCGTAATTCTATATGTTGTGTTTGTCGGGATCCGATGGATAGAGAATACTATGTTATGTTAATTATCAAGTTATTACCTATGTGTTGTTTATGATCTTGCATGCTCTCCGTTATTAGTAGAGGCTCGGCCAAGTTTTTGCTCTTAACTCCAAGAGGGAGTATTTATGCTCGATAGTGGGTTCATGCCTCCATTAAATCTGGGACAGTGACAGAAAGTTCTAAGGTTGTGGATGTGCTGTTGCCACTAGGGATAAAACATTGATGCTATGTCTAAGGATGTAGTTATTTATTACATTACGCACCATACTTAATGCAATTGTCTGTTGTTTTGCAACTTAATACTGGAAGGGGTTCGGATGATAACCTGAAGGTGGACTTTTTAGGCATAGATGCATGCTGGATAGCGGTCTATGTACTTTGTCGTAATGCCCAATTAATCTCACTATATTTATCATGTCATGTATGTGCATTGTTATGCCCTCTCTATTTGTCAATTGCCCGACTGTAATTTGTTCACCCAACATGCTTTTATCTTATGGGAGAGACACCTCTAGTGAACTATGGACCCCGGTCCTATTCTTTACATCGCATACAATCTACTGCAATACTTGTTTTCTCTGTTTTCCGCAAACAATCATCTTCCACACAATACGGTTAATCCTTTGTTACAGGCAAGCCGGTGAGATTGACAACCTCACTGCGTTTCGTTGGGGCAAAGTACTTTGGTTGTGTTGTGCAGGTTCCACGTTGGCGCGGAATCCCTGGTGTTGCGCCGCATTACATTCCGTCACCATCAACCTTCAACGTGCTTCTTGGCTCCTCCTGGTTCGATAAACCTTGGTTTCTTTATGAGGGAAAACTTGCTACTGTCTGCATCACACCTTCCTCTTGGGGTTCCCAACGGACGTGTGTCAACTGCACGCATCATGGGTTCAGAAGCCGTATCTTGTGCGGTGGGTTCTTCTGGGCAAGCACGATGACGCCACGGCAAGAGCCGACGAAGTAGTATCTAAAATATATTGATGAAGATAACATTCAGCACTAAGATTGAAAATAAGAATAGATTAACCCTATAGATATGGAGGAATTTGGAGGAATTTGAACCTTGCACGAACTTCCGATAGATCTATGGTGACATAGCGGGATGTGCCGAGTTGGAGGAAGGTGAACTCAGCGGCGCGTGGAAGGGCGTGGGCTACCATGATCCATTCGTGCAGGTGCACGTCGGGATCAGGTAAACCTGAGCGCCAATTTCTACAGACTTGCCTCATAGCAGAGTAGGCGTCCACGTACTCCTCATTCGCCAATCTTGTGAAGTGGTCCGTCACCCATGAGAGAGGCCTAGCTCACGTAGGCGCCGCGCTTGGATGCGCCGCCCTCGGAGGTGACGGGCTCGGCGGCGACGGGCTCGACGGCGACGGGCTCAGAGGCGATGGGCTCTGAGGCGACGGGCTCGGCGGCGACGGGCTTGGAGGCGATGGGCTCGAAGGCGACGGCCTCGGAGGCGACGGGCTCGGGGGCGATGGCAGCCGGCGCATTCTTCTTCTCCATTGCCGGCAGGGCTCGTACGGCGGTTGGGGTTTTTCCTTCGATTTGGAGAAGTTGATGGGACGTGAGAGGCGTGGTTTCGTGCGTGAGCGAGAATGAGACGTACTGTGTGCAGAGGGAGGGAGAGAGGGGCTTACGCGTCCTAAATGCGACCCGCGTCCTACGCGTCCACTAGTGCACGTTTGCAACGCGACACGCGTCAACAATGGCACGTCTTCCACTTCTGCACCGCAACACGCATCCTCGAGTCTAACCCTGGAAATTTAGATATACTCAGGTATACCCTCGAGTCATATACTAGCATTTTTTGTGTGCTCAGTTTTTCCCTTGAGTGCTAATACTGGCTAGTGCAATATACTCAGTTTTACCCTCAAGTGGCTGGTCAACAGAGAGTCAACAAATGGGATTAACCAGTTAAATGAGTTATTTAATGTGCAAAAAATTCTAAAAAAGAGTGGCACTTACTCATGGAGTCTTTACCACAAATTGTCACTTCTCAAATCATAGATAAATCATAGATAAATCAAGTTTTACCACAAATTGCCACTTCTCAAATCACCTAGTAGCTATGAAGGTGCATGGTTTTCCACAATAAGACCAACCCAAAACAGCTTTCCCCAAAACATACTTTGTCTGAATGAGGCCATAATTTTCACACTCATGTATATTTGTATTGCAAATAGTTTGAGGTAGGCCAAGATGGGTTTCATTGTACAAAACACGTATTTTTCAATTTTTAAATCTCATATTTGAATCCCTTAGTCTGTTTACTACTCACTTGCTCTTGGTTTCTTGATACTACTCAGTTTTGCCCTCTTCCTTCACAAATTCTCACAGACGCCCAACATTGCCCTGATTGGTCTAGCCCATGTCACGCGGATCGTGCCCGCCGACCGTTGATCGTATGATTTAATGGGCAGGATAACCCCTATCTCTCTCTGGTCGGGGCCACCACCCTCTCTCTCTCTGTCGGCGGTTAGCTTCCACCCTCTATGTATGCTAAAGGGCGGTTACCCAGTACGCTAAAGTTTGGTTTTCTGCATTATTTTTCACGAGCTAAATTATAAACTCTTTTAGGCCTTATTTTTCACGCAGAAAATGATAAACCATCACCGATTTGTACTTTTCACGCAAAAAATGATACACCATCACCCATTTGTTGTAGCCATTACTTTCCGCGCAAAAAATGATGAACAATCACCGATTTCTTGTAGCCATTACGGTAAAATGATAAACTATCATGAATTACCATTTCTTTAAGGCATTACTTTTCACGGTAAAATGATAAACTATATCACGAAGTTCCATTTCCGTCAAGATAGTCCGCATTACTTTTTTGTTGAGATATACTCCCTCCGTCCACAAATAAGTGTACTTTTAGCTTTTGTACTAAGTCAAATATTTTAAGTTTCGACCAACCGTAAATAAAAAAGTAGCAACATATATGATGAGATTTTGGTATAATTTGAAACTACATTTCAAAACGAATCTCGGGATACTAAATTAGTGTCATAAATGCTACTACTTTTTCCTATATATGTGATCAAAGTTTAAAAAGTTTGACTAAACACAAAACCTAGATGACTACCCCCACAACGGTCATGTCCTCCTTAATCTATTGTGTAAACTCCCACAACGCCTCCTTCTTAATTAGTTAACAGTATAACTCAACCAACTAAGACTCACCACAGCGATTTGAAGCTTTGCACCGTCAGATCTGTCCGTTCGACGTTCAAGATCATTCCGAGTCCGTGCTTGGTAACTCTTGTTATACCTCATCACACCCGCCTCCAGACAGTGCAGATTAGGCTAGGCAGAGGAAAGTGACCGCCCCTGTATGCACCATTAGTTTCTGAAATTATATTTTCAGTGTCAGTGTTGCTAAGCACAGTGTCGGCACTGAGTGCAGTGCGTGGCCAGTGCCCTTGTCATGGTATGTTGTTTTCCTATTTCAAAGGAAAAAAATAGCGCGCTATAACAAAATAGCGTGAGTCTAAAAATACGCTATTAGCATGCTATAGCGTGCTATTAACGCGAATAGCGCGCTATAGCGCCGAAATAGCATAGCGTCGGCTCTCCAGATATGCTATAGCGTGCTATTAGCGTTGGAATAGCGCGCTATTTTTTTCCATGATTTCATTACTTAGGATTAATTTTGTTTAGAAGACTCGAGTGAACTACAATGTATCAACACTGCTTGATCTATGTTTCCTTCCAGTAGTAATTTATGCAAGGTTCCACTCTAGGCCGCCATTGCATTTCGGTGCTCTTAGGTTCGTTCTTTAAACTGATGAAGATCATATACTTGAAATTTTTTAATTCTGCGATGCAGAAACTGCTTAGTATTGGGGAATTGGTTAAAAGCTCAGGCCCTTTGCGCTCAGTTCAATAATAATGATCATGTAGATGCTTTCTTTTTTGGAATTAAAACTGTCAGATCAGCTTGTAAGGTCCGCACTTTGTTATCATGTGATACCATAGTGAATAGTTTCCTTCACTTACCCTGTACCATGGTGCAATGAGATCAGCGGTTGTCCAGGAACCTTTGGAGTCCTACTCCTACAACATAGCAATTATTCAGTCTGCCAATGGATTGAAGAGAATCAAATAGTAGCCATGATACTTTTTATTTGCAAACACAATGATCTGCATTGCGTGCTTGATTTTGGTAGTGTGACTATACTTAGGTTTATGCAACTTATTTAAACATAATATTTCAGATAATTATGTTTTTTTGCTTTTATGAAAGGTTTTTAAAAATGATAGCAAAATGAGTTGCCCAAAATTGCATTCTAAACCTAATCTTCCTTTTACTCCTCCAGATTACATGAAGCTCATATTGATTATCTGGTATCACCATCCACGTCACATTATGGATTGTATCCCAGAATCCAAAAAAAATCAAAGCAACACTAGGTGCAATTATTTGGACTCATTAGAAATTACATGAAAAGGGGTCTGGTTTCATATGATAATGTCGTAGCTGTGACAAGGCAAACTCATTTGATTTTTAATAAATGTTATCTTCGGAACACTAAGCGGAAATCTTACCTGCTATTAATTTGGCATGCATTTCAGAGTTCATCGTATATGATTTGAAGAAAAAAAAGTGATCTGGACAAAACAACTTCCTTATTATTGCTCAGTTTTTGTATGCCACTACGTACTACTGATGTATTTACGCAATTTGTGCTCTCATAGTGTGCTGATAATTTCGGTGACTAAGATAGGAAATTTATTGAGCATCTTCAATCATTTTCAACACAGGAAAGAATCTCTAGGTACAGTTAATACCTGCAATTATTTTTGTTTATATAACACAAAATGCACTAATATGGGTATGTTTTACCTTGAAATTTAATACTTATTTCATCGATGGAATGGTGTTATTTTCATTTATCCAATAGGTATCTGAATAAATAGTTCCTTTTTGTTCCAAACCCCAAAATTCAGTCATGCCTCTCATTTGTTGTACGCGTGGTTACTTTTAAAGCATGGCGACTTTTTGTGTGTTATCAATATTGTCAATAATGATGTGCATGGCTATTTTTAAAAGTTCGTAATATTATAATTCAATATCTCTAATATGGCAACAATGTATGTGTGAGTTCCACTCATTCAGGTTATGACTTTCCATGTTGTTTTCTGCTGTCTTCTAACCACTTTGTTTCTATGGAAAGCTAATTAGGAAATATTGTGGAAGAAGACCTGAATGGGTAGTTTCAAGGATCTGCATTAAGCTCGCGTGCTGCAAATCTTCTTACTTTTACCCTGCACTTCGAGATTTCATCAGTAGCTTTGTTCTTGAAATGTTTGCTACAAGATGATTAGGCATAGTTGCATTAAGCGTACCTTTCTAGGTGATACTTATTTAATTAGTGCCAAAGTACTTCAACTGTTCTATCGGGAGTGTAGAACAGGAAATGTCTCTGTTCACTTACACCTTACCAATGCTCTTACTGAAGTATCATTTTAGTTTTTTTTTTACTTAAATTACAATTTTAGTTGATGTCTCTCCCTATTTTACAATCCACCCATTTTTACCATATACTATACTTTTATAGTGTTGCCTATGAAATGTCTCTGCCAAGTTACCATGGTGTGTTGCATAGTAGATTTTAGAGTGTTGCCTAAGTTACAGTATTTTCCAATCTTATCAGCTACTACATTTTCACTATTGGGTAGTTCCAATTAATCTATATAAATTTCTATGATTCCAGTCAGGATGGTGCTGGTGGAAGTATGAAAAGCTTTCGAGGCACGATAGCTTTCCCTATTAAACGTTCTATAATTTGTCCTCATGCTATATATATGGTCCATCTTTCACTATAAATTTTAATACTCCCCTTATTGTAGGTACGACCATAGGCATAGGCGGACCCAAGAAAATTTTGAAGCCTGGGCAAACAAGTTTGGTGTGCTAAATTTTTATCAAATACATATGAAATTGGGGCGAAAATAGGCTTGCCGGCCGGCCGGAAGCCTGGGCGGCTGCCCGGGCAAAAGGGATGGTAGATCCGCCTATGACCATAGGGTCTCATTGAACAGCAGAAATTAGATATTTTTGGAGTGAAATAAATTTGGCGTGCTACCTTTTCTTTTCACCAAAGGTACCGAAGGATGTACACAAAAAATTAAGGTGACTCACTACTTATTTAACTTTGTTACTTATACAAAAAAAAGTTGCATAGTTAATGTGGTTGGATATTGTTTTACAGGGGGCAACACAAAGTTTTGAGCATAATTATACTTTCTGAGAAGATATTAGTGTTCATATTTTCTATTATTATTATTTGTTAAAATGGACGGGTGTGGCAACGCGCGCCTTCATGGTCTAGTTTATTGTGTAAACCCCTACAACGTTCATCTATCCCTTATAAACACCCACAACGGCCATCCCTTGTGTCAATAGGTTCTGCCTCTCTCTTCTTCGTTCACATACACTTGATCCATTGCCATGGCTTCCACGTCTCGGACGCGGACCGGAAGGGGAAGGGGAAGGGGCGGCCGGGGTGGTGGATCATCATCATTGCCACCACCACCGTCAACAATGCCATTGATCATAGAGGAGTTCTTCATCGTCGTCTATGAAGACCCTTTGGTCAAGAAGGTACGTACGCGTTCCCACATATATGATGCATGTGATTAATTATGGGCATGTTCTAAAAAACCTTTAATTTCAAACGTTCGGTGCTCGATCTCTTTGCAGGCACTCCCAAAAAATTTTGCGGACTATCTTGACGGCCAGGAGCCAGCTAAGGTGTATCTGCGAGCAGTCGACTGTGGTCCTCGTCTCTGGACCGTGGAGGTTCTATATGACGGTCAAGGCCGGATGTACCTCGACAAGGGCTGGGAGAATTTCGCCATCGCGCACGGTGTGGATTTCGGCTGCTTCGTACACTTCAAATATGAAGGCGATGATGTGCTCACAGTGAAGGTGTTCGACGGAACAATGTGCAGGAAGTACTACTACTCGGACGACGAAGATACTGACGATGAAAGCGGCGACGACATGAAGCCATGCATCCATCCCCTTTAGATAAGGGTATTATGACCAAGAATATATATTTAGCTTCATATGCATCGATTTAGAGATCTAGCTATTTTCCTATATATTATGCATTTAAAAAATTATATCGCAATTTCCACCATGATTCGAGCACCACAGCCTCCAAACGATGCCGATATCGGCATGGTCAGAACGGCTATGCTCGCCGCCACTGCTAGGTCACCGTCGGGAAGCACCATGTTTAGCATAACATTCACTTTAGATTAAGCTGCGAAAATAGTCACCTGCCATTGGCTGAGGCAGCCCCACAGAGCGGCTCTATATTATATTCCCTAAATAAATAGACGACCCCAGCGGTCATTGGTTGCAGAGGCCCCACAGAGCGGGAATATATGATTTTCTCTAAATAAATAGAAGACCCCACTGGTCATTGGCTGCGGCAGCCCCACAGAGCGGCAATATATGTCATTTGCTGAAAAATAGACGACCCCACTGGTCATTGGCTGCGGCAGCCCCACAGAGCGGTTATATATGTCTTTTCCTGAAAAATAGACGACCCCACTGGTCATTGGTTGCGGCAGCCCTATAGAGCGGTCCCATTTGTCATTGTCAGCACCGCGTATACAATCAGGAAATAAAACGGCCCACACGTCAGCGACAGATGGATGGCTACCCGTCAGCACGAGACAGTCAGAGAGGAACTGCCCTCTGTGCAGCCCCACCCGTCAGATTAACAGTAACGGTAAGGCCTCTGACCTGACGGAAACCCTCCCGTCCGAGCGTCTACGAGGGAGGGAGGAGAAAACTGAGGAAAAGTTAAGAGGCTGGGAAAAACTGAGCACAACTAACGAACCAGGGGCACGAAAATAGAAATCCCTTCGATATAAGTGACTAGGAACTTTCCCAGAAGAGACTAGTTTTACCGCTCGACAGGCTGCTCATTAGGGTTTTGGTGTTTTGCATTATCTGTTGGCCGTGTTCAAAGAGTTGTGTCATAAAATAAAATAAAAATAGAAAAAAAAGCAAAAATAGCTACATAGCTGCGTGTTATACAAAAAGAAAATCCAAAAAGAAAAGTAAAGTGTTAGAAGAATCAAGTGAAGGCCTAAGTTTTCTTTACTGCATCCGTAGTTGAGCAATCTTGTGACTGTCTTGTTGAGCTTTGCTAGCGTCTCTCTAGTGCATTGCAACCTATTTCCTACATATAGTTGCTTTGCCACATTTATCGCCTTGTGTGAGTATCATTGGTTGTCTACGGTCAGCGCTAGAGCTTGTTATTGGTGCAAATAGGTAGCCCACCTACCTCCCCACATATATCCTGCTTTGCCGTGTGATTTGTTCTTATACCCTTGATATTCGCTTCGCTACATCCGTGCACTAGTTGTCACTACAAGTGGTAAGCAATACTAATTCACTTTGGAGCGGTAAGATTTCCTTTTCTTATCAGTTTTGAGTGAGTTGTGAGAGTACCACCATATATATTTGTTTTAGTGCACTAACCTACTAACCATGTATGCTAGTGATGAAAAAATTGTTAACCAGGAGAACAAGAACTCCGCGGATTTGATGACATGGAGGGAGTATGAGGCTCTTCGTAATGAGATGCGACGTGAATTCCGCACTCAGGATGATGAGCTTAGGGGAACGGTCCAAGGGATCTCCCAGAAGCTGGATACTACATGTGAGACCGTCACTACAATGAAAGATTAAATGACGAATATACAACGCAGTCTTCTAGATTTGCAACTAGCTGTTGAGAATTTGACCCAACAACAACAACAAGAAGACGAAGAAGATCCTTAGCTTCAAGATGACGCCCATAATGCTCGTGGAGCACCACGTGGTAATCGTCCTCGTGGGTTTGCTGAACTCCGACGTCCAGGTCGTGGGTTTGAGGAAGAAGATGGATTGGGTAAGCCTAAGTTCTCCATACCCAAGTTTGAAGGAGGTGCTGATGTTGAAGAATACCTCACTTGGGAGCTGAAGATTGAGAAGTTATGGCGCCTACATAATTACACTGAAGATAGGAAGATCAAGCTTGCTTATTCCGAATTTGATGGCTATGCATTGCGTTGGTGGGATCGATATGTTAGTGCTCGCGAAGAAGATGGTGAACCGCCTATTATCACATGGCGTGCTATGAAGGCGGCAATGAACAAGCGTTTTGTGCCCACAAATTATTTGCGCAATATATTTGATAAGTTGACCCTATTGAGACAAGGTGTGAAGACTGTTGATGAATATTACATGGAGATGGAGATGCTCATGCAGCGTGGGCGTGTCAAAGAATCTCTTGAGATGACAATGACTCGTTTTCTCAATGGTTTGAAGTATGATATCAAAGGCATAGTTCGTCATTACAGTTACACCACTATGAATGAGTTGCTACATCATGCAAGAGAAGCTGAATCACAGTTGGTCGATGATACGTCTCCAACGTATCGATAATTTCTTGTGTTCCATGCCACATTATTGATGTTATCTACATGTTTTATGCACACTTTATGTCATATTCGTGCATTTTCGGAACTAACCTATTAACAAGATGCCGAAGTGCCGATTCTGTCGTTTTCTGCTGTTTTTGGTTTCGAAATCCTAGTAAAGAAATATTCTCGAATTGGACGAAATAAAAGCCCGGAGGCCTATTTTCTCACGAAGCTTCCGGAAGTCCGAAGGAGAGACGAAGAGGGCCACGGGGTGGCCAAACCCTAGGCGGCGCGGCCCCACCCCCGGCCGCGCCGGCCTGTGGTTTGGGCCCCCGTGCCGCCTCTTGACTTGCCCTTCCGCCTACAAATAGCCTCCGTGACGAAACCCCCAGCACCGAGAGCCACGATACGGAAAACATTACGAGACGCCGTCGCCGCCGATCCCATCTCGGGGGATCCCGGAGATCGCCTCCGGCACCCTGCCGGGAGAGGGGATTCATCTCCCGGAGGACTCTACACCGCCATGGTCGCCTCCGGAGTGATGAGTGAGTAGTCTACCCCTGGACTATGGGTCCATAGCAGTAGCTAGATGGTTGTCTTCTCCCCATTGTGCTATCATTGTCGGATCTTGTGAGCTGCCTATCATGATCAAGATCATCTATATGTAATTCTATATGTTGCGTTTGTTGGGATCCGATGAATAGAGAATACTTGTTATGATGATTATCAAAGTTATGCTTATGTGTTGTTTATGATCTTGCATGCTCTCCGTTATTAGTAGATGCTCTGGCCAAGTAGATGCTTTTAACTCCAAGAGGGAGTACTTATGCTCGATAGTGGGTTCATGCCCGCATTGACACCGGGACGATGCGATGTAAAGTTCTAAGGTTGTGTTGTGTCTGTTGCCACTAGGGATAAAACATTGATGCTATGTCTAAGGATGTAGTTGTTGATTACATTACGCACCATACTTAATGCAATTGTCTCGTTGTTTTGCAACTTAATACTGGAGGGGTTCGGATGATAACCTCGAAGGTGGACTTTTAGGCATAGATGCAGTTGGATGGCGGTCTATGTACTTTGTCGTAATGCCCAATTAAATCTCACTATACTCATCATGATATGTATGTGCATTGTCATGCTCTCTTTATTTGTCAATTGCCCAACCGTAATTTGTTCACCCAACATGCTGTTCGTCTTATGGGAGAGACACCTCTAGTGAACTGTGGACCCCGGTCCAATTCTCTTTACTGAAATACAATCTACTGCAATACTTGTTTCTACTATTTTCTCTCGCAAACAATCATCTTCCACACAATACGGTTAATCCTTTGTTACGAGCAAGCCGGTGAGATTGACAACCTCACTCGTTTCGTTGGGGCAAAGTAGCTTGGTTGTGTTGTGCAGGTTCCACGTTGGCGCCGGAATCTCCGGTGTTGCGCCGCACTACATCCCGCCGCCATCAACCTTCAACGTGCTTCTTGGCTCCTCCTGGTTCGATAAACCTTGGTTTCTTTTCGAGGGAAAACTTGCTGCCGTGCGCATCATACCTTCCTCTTGGGGTTGCCCAACGAACGTGTGAAATACACGCCATCAAGCTCTTTTTCCGGCGCCGTTGCCGGGAGATCAAGACACGCTGCAAGGGGAGTCTCCACTTCTCAATCTCTTTACTTTGTTTTTGTCTTGCTTTATTTTATTTACTACTTTGTTTGCTGCACTAAATCAAAATACAAAAAAATTAGTTGCTAGTTCTACTTTATTTGCTATCTTGTTTGCTATACCGAAAACACAAAAAAAAAATTAGTTTACTTGCATTTACTTTATCTAGTTTGCTTTATTTACTATCGCTAAAATGAGTAATCCCGAAGTTGAAGTTCGTTCATTTAAGCAACAAGGGGGAGAATGTTTAAAAGATGCTTGGTATAGAATTAGTGATGCCCATAATAGGTGCACTAAGAAACACTCCACCACTATCTTACTCAGGAATTTTTATGTGGGTATCTCTAGTTGGAATAGATATGTTCTTGATTGTCTCGCGGGAGGTAATTTCCTAGGTGTTTCCGCTTTAGAAGCTAGTTGCATTATTGAGAGTTTATTTGGAATACCACCTGTTAATGAAACTAAAAGTGAAACCTCCCTTGAGGATGTTATGAAAAAATTAGAAACCATAGAGAAAAATTGTAGCGTTGAAACTAAATTGGAAATATTACTGGATAATACTGATAAACTTGATAAAATCCTAGGAGGAATTAATGAAAGAATTGCTACTCTAGAAACTTGTGCTATCCATGATAATCAAACCCATAGAATTGGTAAAATTGAAGAAGCTATGAGAAAATTGGGTTCAACTTTTTCTTCTCTTAAATTTAATGAGAAAGCTTATGTGGGTAAGGAGCAAAAATTCATGTATGTCTCTAAGGTGCCTAAACCAAAGAATTATTATAGGCCTAAAATTGATAAAACTCCCAACACCGCTGGTAATGATGTTGATGCTTCATCTCTCGATAATACTTGATACACACTTTCTGCGCCTAGCTGAAAGGCGTTAAAGAAAAGCGCTTATGGGAGACAACCCATGTTTTTACCTACAGTACTTTGTTTTTATTTTGTGTCTTGGAAGTTGTTTACTACTGTAGCAACCTCTCCTTATCTTAGTTTTGAGTTTTGTTGTGCCAAGTTAAGCCGTTGATAGAAAAGTAAGTACTAGATTTGGATTACTGCGCAGTTCCAGATTTCTTTGCTGTCACGAATCTGAGCCCACTGCCCTGCAGGAAGCTCAGAAAATTATGCCAATTTACGTGCATGATCCTCAGATATGTACGCAACTTTCATTCAATTTGAGCATTTTCATTTGAGCAAGTCTGGTGCCATTTTAAAATTCGTCAATACGAACTGTTCTGTTTTGACAGATTCTGCCTTTTATTTCGCATTGCCTCTTTCGCTATGTTGGATGAATTTCTTTGATCCACTAATGTCCAGTAGCATTATGCAATGTCCAGAAGTGTTAAGAATGAGTGTGTCACCTCTGAATATGTCAATTTATATTGTGCACTAACCCTCTAATGAGTTGTTTCGAGTTTGGTGTGGAGGAAGTTTTCAAGGATCAAGAGAGGAGTATGATGCAACATGATCAAGGAGAGTGAAAGCTCTAAGCTTGGGGATGCACCCGGTGGTTCACCCCTGCATATATCAAGAAGACTCAAGCGTCTAAGCTTGGGGATGCCCAAGGCATCCCCTTCTTCATCAACAAATTATCGGGTTCCTCCCCCGAAACTACATTTTTATTCGGCCACATCTTATGTGCTTTTTCTTGGAGCGTCGTTTTGTTTTTGTTTTTGTTTTGTTTGAATAAAATGGATCCTAGCATTCACTTTATGGGAGAGATACACACTCCGCTGTAGCTTATGGACAAATATGTCCTTGGTTTCTACTCATAGTATTCATGGCGAAGTTTCTCCTTCGTTAAATTGTTATATGGTTGGAATTGGAAAATGATACATGTAGTAATTGCTATAAATGTTTTGGGTAATGTGATACTTGGCAATTGTTGTGCTCATGTTTAAGCTCTTGCATCATATGCTTTGCACCCATTAATGAAGAAATACATAGAGCATGCTAAAATTTGGTTTGCATATTTGGTTTCTCTAAGGTCTAGATAATTTCTAGTTTTGAGTTTGAACAACAAGGAAGACGGTATAGAGTATTATAATGCTTTCAATATGTCTTTTATGTGAGTTTTGCTGTACTAGTTCATCCTTGTGTTTGCCTCAAATAACCTTGCTAGCCTAAACCTTGTATCGAGAGGGAATACTTCTCATGCATCCAAAATACTTGAGCCAACCACTATGCCATTTGTGTCCACCATACCTACCTATACTACATGGTATTTTCCCGCCATTCCAAAGTAAATTGCTTGAGTGCTACCTTTAAAATTCCATCATTCACCTTTGCAATATATAGCTCATGGGACAAATAGCTTAAAAACTATTGTGGTATTGAATACGTAATTATGCACTTTATCTCTTATTAAGTTGCTTGTTGTGCGATAACCATGTTTACTCGGGGAACGCCATCAACTCATTGTTGAATTTCATGTGAGTTGCTATGCATGTTCGTCTTGTCTGAAGTAAGGGCGATCTACACTGAGTTGAATGGTTTGAGCATGCATATTGTGAGAGAAGAACATTGGGCCGCTAACTAAAGCCATGTTCCATGGTGGAAGTTTCAGTTTTGGGCAAACATCCTCAAATCTCTAATGAGAAAAGAATTAATTGTTGTTGAATGCTTAAAGCATTAAAAGAGGAGTCCATTATCTGTTGTCTATGTTGTCCCGGTATGGATGTCTGTAACACCCCAAAATTTTAAAACAAAAAGAAAATGAATTTCTTTTTTTCAAAAATGAGAACCAACAAAAACTTTTATTAAATTAAGTTTGGTGCATAGTGAGCATGCTTATATGTTGTGATATTGCCATGATTGTTTATTTATGGCATTGAACCTAGTTCCAAAACCCTAAACCCTAATCTTCTCAAAACTAAATAGTATCAAATAAGAAGGAACTAAAATAAATAAAAAGGCATATGTGCCTATGGCTATTTTTATAAATCTTAACCCTAGACCCTCCTACCTTGTTTAGAAGTTTGGAAAACCTTCATACACTCTACCTAGCACTTATCAAACCAAATCCAAAGTGAAACCAAAGAAACTAAAAAGAAACTAAAAATGCCATAGAGGCATATAAGAGTAAAATGCAAATTTATAAATTTGGGAACCTTGACCCTAATATTTGTTATGAATGGTGGGATCACTCCTATATACCATTTCAACACTCAACAACACCAATTGGGTCAAGCAAAGCCAAATTAAAAATCAAATGCCACCTATGCATAGAGGTATATGGGACACATAGCCATAATACCCAATTCTTGCCCTATGACTCTAAATCTTGACCAAATGATGTGAAACCATCTATCAACCTCATATAACACTAAATTGACCCTAAACCATGTCCAAGTAAAGCAAGATCAACAATTTACAAGGTTAATGAAATTTGACACATCATCTCTTATGTATTAAGGCCAAATTTGCAAATCTTTGAACAAGACCATTTGAATTGGTTTCAATGCTCTTAAAATGTTTCTAAACTAATAAGAACCACATTAGAGTCAAGAAAAGTCAAATCAAATGGAGAGAATTCAAATGGTGAGATAATTCCATTTTTACTCACATACACTCTATGTAGAAATGCAAATT
>NC_061508.1:260529690-260550741 GCF_022539505.1 Lolium rigidum
AATTTTGGTTATTAGGACAAGTTCCCTAATTTCCTATGGCTAGTACTCCAACATTTAACATTGCCTCGCCAAAGGTGAAGAGGCAAACATTTAACATTCACAAACCGTTTCTTGTCTTTGTTGTCTCTTTGCGGGGAATGAAGAATAAGGAGATCAAGATTAGATTTAGGGATTCTTTTTTATTTCTTTGTAATCTCCTATTTCTTTTGGAGCTTGTAATTGATTAAGTTATTATAATTCTTAATGTAATATATATTTTCTTTCTTTATCTATTTGTAAATCTTCAATTGTGTTTTATATATTTGTTTGGAATTCAATTTCCAATTCCAATTTCAATTTGAATTCTTATCGCTAATATTTGAATTGAATTCAAATTGTGTT
Source organism: Lolium rigidum (assembly GCF_022539505.1). Classification (NCBI taxonomy): domain Eukaryota; kingdom Viridiplantae; phylum Streptophyta; class Magnoliopsida; order Poales; family Poaceae; genus Lolium; species Lolium rigidum. The sequence goes on from NC_061508.1 coordinate 260,530,072, forward strand.
CCCCAAAATCAAATAGTTCAATAAAGGTCATGGCGAAGTTTATTGCACTCACGTCGAGTACTAGCTCAATTCCCACTAGACGTAAGAGAAACCTCGATCCTTGATGGGTTTAAGCAAAGATCACAATAAAGTTTATAGCGCTCAACTTGATGGTCTACTTCAATTCCAGCAAGTCAAGTGAAACTTCAGTTACTGTGACAAGTTTTATTAAAAGCGCGAAAATTCCCCGGATTTTCTATGCATGAATGCAATGCACACATCTATTTCCTCTATTTTTGTAACCCCAAATCCTGGGATATTACAATGGACATGTTCCCGATAGGATAATACAGATGACATTCTTTCATCTCCTTTATATCGTACACGGGGTAGAGAGGAGGCTCCGGTGCAGTAATTTCCACCACCAGAGGCTCCGGTGCAGTAATTTCGATCGTCGGTGCACCAGCCGGTGGGGCCTCCGTGGAATCCACGCTGCTTTTCCGCTTCCGAGATCCAATGGATGATCTTCATGCTGCGCCCGAGCTGCATCTCTTTCGGCTACTAGTGCACTCACGGTTTTCTTCATCACATCCATTTCCGATGCCAACCGCGCCACAACATCTGCTTCCCGATCCATCTTTCTCTTACGGCTTACGTAACCGTACGGGTCATCGTTACGGGGAACCCTATTTTCCACTGGAATGTGCCCCATGCCTCGTACACGTCCTCCGTGTTCGAGGATTCCCGAGGGCTTTTGTCGGCGCGTCGTTCTCTCCGTTGAACTTGATCTTCCCTCTTGAGCATCCCTCATTGCCTCAATAAGCTTTTGGGTGGGTTTAATTATTTTGCCCCGGTAAACACACTCCCCTGTCTCCGGGTTCGGCGATCCCCCATGCCCGTACCACCAGCTTTTGGCCCTTGGGTCCCATCCCTCCGTACTGGACGGATTCCTCGCGCCCTCAGCTCGTTCTCCATCTTCTCCCACCTAGGCTCCCAAAGGCGATACCCTCCCCGGCCCCATAATATGATTGTACTCCTTCTTAGCCGCATTTTCCTTATTTTTTTCGATATTTCAAGGAACTGCTCCGATTTCTTTTGCTTCACAAATTCTGGCCAATCATGTTTCAGTTTCTCATATTGTCCTTTGAAATCCGGAGTCTTGTTCTCCTTGACAAAGTCATGGGCTAGATTTTTCTTGAATTTCCGGAATGCCGCGGACATCTTATGAAGAGCGAACTGTTTGACTAGCCTCCTCCTCTCCTTGTTTTCCTCAATCTTGTTACCCTCCTCATCGAATTTGTTGTATTCCGGAGGTAGAACGAAATGTTCCATAAGCTTGTTGAAGCAATCTTTTTTTGTTCTCTTATCGACAAAAGTGAAACCAACTCGTGCCTTCTCTGGCTCATTCCACTCCTGGACGGTGATCGAGACGTTGTCTCTAACAATGGATCCGCATTGGTTGACAAACTTGGTGGCGTTCTTGCGGGGCTCCAGCGGCCTGCCGGTTGCACTGTCGACAACCTCGATGGTGCATGTTTCTCCTGGTTTCATCGTCTTGGTTGCACCACGCTTTGACGACGTACTCGATTGTTTCGACGATCCGGCCGAGGGCTAAAATAAGAAAGAGAGTCGCGCGCGTTAGTACACACATATTTATTCAAATCAGTTAGTTTGTATCACCAGAGGCTCAATGTATATATATACCTCGGCGCCGGAGGTGGTTGCTACTTCCATTTGAAGATCGTCGTTTATCGACGTTTCTTCGGCATCATCTTGCTGACGGCGCCCTTCATCTTCACCCTCAAGGTTCAGATAAGAAGAGATATCATCTTCTTCTTGTCCGGTCGGCACATATAGAATATCGCCGTTTATGATGCCGAAAATATGGTCTTCAGCGTACGGATCATAGTTCTCCATAATCGGGTCAGCTCTATCGTCCGCCATATGTCAGTCCTGAAAACATGTAGTCAAAACAAATTAATTAAGTGAAGAAGGGGTAGGAGAGAGCAGGGTGTCGCGGAAGAGCGCGAGACGAGGCGTTTGTTTAGTGTGTGAGAGTATACATTTTTTCAACTTAGAGAGAGTTTTCTCGGATATGTCTACCGGACGAGAATCTCGTCGTCGAGGCGTGACGAGTTCCGATATGACAAGGAGGGCGTACGCGTGCGTGCGTTCCTTGACTGAAGCGGCAATGGGTTGACGATGGCTAGGGACCTACGGCGGCGGAGTCGAGACACAACACATGCATATATGCGGGGTCGCGGTGGCGAAAGGGGGGTGGCGGAAGGTGGGCGGTGGCGGTGGCGAAAGGGGGGCGGCGGAAGGTGGGCGGTGGCGGTGGCGAAAGGGGGGCGGCGGTGGCGGTGGCGCCGCCCCCTCGCCGCGAACAAAAAAAAACCCCACATATACGGAGGGGGCGGCGAGGGGGGCGGCGCATCGGGGTTTTTTTTTGTTCGCGGCGAGGGGGCGTTTTTGTTAATTATCAAATTTTACAGTTTATTAAGTACTTTTTTTTGTTAGTACTTTTTTTGTTAAGTACTTTTTTTGTCAAGTACTTTGTTTGTTAAGTAATTTTTTTGTTAAGTATTTATAGTTACAAATTAAAAAAAGTGGGACACGGCTAGCCCCCTGACCCCCTTCTCTCTCCCTCTCGTTGCATGCACGGCCGTGCAGGCCTTGGCCGCCGGCGAGGGCGCACGGCAGCGGCGGCGGACGGCCGCGAGATCGAGGCAGGCGGCGGCGGCGATCTGAGACGGCGGTGCGCGCGGGTAGTCCTTACGTTGCTGTACGTGTCGTCGTCGGGCGGCGGCGGTCTGTGGCGGCGGCGGCGCGGCACCGGCCCGGTACGGCGGTGGTGTTGGCGGCGCGGCGCGGCGAGAGAGGAGAAGACGAGGAGCGGCGGCGAAGGTCGAGTGCGACGACGGCCGGCGACGGTCGGGCAGCCTGACGGCGTCTTCGGGCGCGGCGCGATCGGCAGACGGAGCGGGCGAGAGGAAGAAGAACTGATGCGCCGCCCCGCGGGCGCGGATATTTAAAGGAATGGGCTTTAGTCGCGGTTGGCCTGGCCAACCGCGACTAAAGCCAAATTTTCGCCTGTTTTTGCGGTTCCCGCGGAATTGAGCTTTAGTCGCGGCTTTTTCGAAAGAAATTCAATTGTAAATGTTATAAATACAAAATAATATATCAACAAATTCAGAAAAATAAAACTAATTCATTTCGAAATGTGAAAAATACAAATAATATATCCAAAAATTCAAAAAAATAAAACTAATTCATTTCTAAATGTGAAAAATACAAAATAATATATCAACAAATTTAGAAAAATAAAACTAATTCATTTCTAAATATGAAAAATACAAATAATATATCAAAAAATCCAGAAAAATAAAACTAATTCATTTAAAAATCTTAAAAATACAAATAATATATCAATAAATACAGAAAAATAAAACAAATTCATTTAAAAATCTTAAAAATACAAATAATATATCAATAAATACAGAAAAATAAAACTAATTCATTTAAAAATCTTAAAAATACAAATAATATATCAAAAAATTCAGAAAAATGAAACTAATTCAATTCAAAATCTTAAAAATACAAATAATATATTCAATTCCGCCTCTGTCTTCTCGTTGGCCCCCTCTTCCCGCCTCTGTCTTTCCGCCGACCCCCTCTTCCCGCCTCGTCTTCCCGCCATTTCTTCCCTGTCTTCCCGCCTCTTTTTCTTCCCGCCAATTTCTTCCCGCCAATTTCTTCCCGCCACTTTCTTCCCGCCTCATGTCTTCCCGCTCCCATTTTTCCCGCCATTTGTCACTACATATATGTAGCCCGGCTTGGCCAGCATTATCACATCTCTACAATCTCTCATCACTCTCTCATGGCTTCCACCGCACCCACTCTAACCTACCAGCAGGTGGAGGAGCTTTGCGCCTCGAACTACCCATGCCCACCGGGCTACCGCGTCCCCGCCGGCTGGAGCCTAAGCGCCGGCGGCGTGCCGGTCCCTCCCGTCCCTCGGGTGCTGCGCGCGCCGGTGGCCATCACGAACCACTACTACCTCGACCTCACGCCGGAGCGAGCGGATGAATCCCCGCCGGCATCCCGATAACCAGCATACTTGGGACGCCTTCTTCATCAATCGGCGTGAGAGGGCGCTCGCCGGGTATGAGGAGGACGGTCCGCCTCCCGGGAACTTCCACGAGGCCGGCCGTCGGCTATGGTGGTACGGCCGGACTGCGCAGCGTCATGGACTACATCACGGCCGGCGATATCCCCGCCTGCGCTACCCTCGGTTCGAGCCACGAGCGCCGCCCGATGACGGCGGCGGCGACAGCGGCGACGACGACGGCGGCAACTTAGAAGGCGACGACTACCGGTACAACGGCGGTGGCTATGAAGACTACGAGTATGCATATTATACGCCTAGGCAGGAGTATGACCGAATCACTCCAAATTTCATGTATCATCGAGTGCTATCTCGAGTCAATTGAATCATTCGAAAATGGACACCAAACACATCACGGGTAATATAATTCACATGATCCATTCAACAAAGTTTGGTACAATAAATTATTACACATCATTTCTTTCCTTGTGTCCACCGCTTGCTTACGATTGTGCCGTATCCATGGAGCATCCTCATCATTTAACTTAATGCTTGGGTCGGTGTTCACTTTGAAGGGCGGAATTTCAGTAAACATATTATAATCTTCCGACATGTCTGTCTTGTCCTCCACTCCCACGATGTTTCTTTTCCCCGAAAGAACAATGTGGCGCTTTGGATCATCGCATGATGTACCGATCGTTTTCTTATCTTTCCGTTTCCTCGGTTTGCTACTCATGTCCTTCACATAGAAAACATGAGCGACATCTTTCGCTAGGACGAATGGTTCGTCAAGGTAACCAAGATTGTTGAAATCCACCATTGTCATTCCGTATTGCTGGTCCACCTTTACCCCACCTCCTGTTAGCTTGAACCATTTGCACCGGAACAAAGGGACCCTAAAGGAGGGTCCATAGTCAAGTTCCCATATCTCCTCTATGTAACCATAATATGTGACCTTTTGCCCATTCTCGGTTGTCTGCATCAAAGCGGACACCACCTGTTTTGGTTGGTGCTCTTTTTATCTTGGGCGATCGTGTAAAATGTATTCCCATTTATCTCGTACCCTTGGAAAGTCGTTATAGTCGAAGATGGTGTCTTGGCCAACATGTACAGCTGATCTACAACATGATCGTCATTCATTAAATATTTTCTCAACCAACTGCCGAAAGTCTCCATGTGGGCCTTCCTAATCCAGGATTCAGGCTTCCCAGGGTTGTCCGAGCGTAAAATATTCTTATGTTTCTCAAAGTACGGAGCCACCAAGCTAGAATTGGTCAGAACTGTATGGCGTGCTTCAGTCAGAGAATGGCCGTCCATACATATCGTTGATTTCCTTCCGATCGTGCCTTTTCCACTTAGTCTCCCCTCGTGCCGCGATCGAGGAAGACCAATCGGCTTAAGGTCAGGAACAAAGTCAACACAAAACTCAATTACCTCCTCATTTCCATAGCCCTTGGCGATGCTTCCTTCTGGCCTAGCACGGTTACGAACATATTTCTTTAATATTCCCATGAACCTCTCGAAGGGGAACATATTGTGTAGAAATACGGGACCGAGAATGGAAATCTCATCGACTAGGTGAACCAGGAGGTGCGTCATAATATTGAAGAAGGATGGCGGGAACACCAACTCGAAACCGACAAGACATTGGATCACATCGTTCTGTAACCGTGGTAGAACTTCCGGATTGATTACCTTCTCGAGAGATTGCATTGAGGAATGCACATAGCTTCACAATGGCTACTCGAACATTTTCCGCAGGAGCCCCCTCAAAGCAATCGGAAGCAATTGCGTCATAATCACGTGGCGGTCGTGAGACTTCGGGTTTTGGAACATTTTCTCCGCCATGTTTATTATTCCCTTTATATTGGACGAGAATCCGGACGGGACCTTCATACCGCTCGGGCATTCAAAAAAGATGACCTTCTCTTCTTTGGTCGGAGCGTAGGCGGCACGACCTTGAAACCGTTCGGATGCCGGTCATCGTGGTCTTTCAAACGTTGTCTGGTCCCGCCGTGCTTCCTTTGTATCATTTGTCTTCCCATACACGCCCAAGAAGCTTAGGAGGTTCACGCAAATATTCTTCGTAACGTGCATCACGTAGATTGTAGAGCGGACTTCTAGGACTTTCCAGTATTCTAGCTCCCAGAATATAGATTTCTTCTTCCACATGGCTGCGTGCCCGTCAGCTCCCTTCGGAACTGATTGTCCGCCAGGACCCTTTCCAAAGATGACTTTCAAATCCTTGACCATATCAAATACCTCAGCACTAGTGTATTCCGCAGGCTTCGGCCGGTGATCTGCCTTGCCGTTGTAATGCTTGCCTTTCTTTCTTACTGGATGAATTTTCAGAAGAAATCGACGATGCCTAAGGTACACGTTCTTCTTACAATTTGGCAAATGTACACTTTCAGTCTCATGTAATCAGTGCGTGCATGCATTGTATCCCTTATTTGACAGTCCCGAAAGGTTACTAAGAGCAAGCCAATCGTTGATGGTTACGAAAAGCAACGCTCGTAGGTCAAATTCCTCTTCTTTGTGCTCATCCCACACACGGACACCAGGTCTGCCCCACAGCTGTAAAAGTTCATCAACTAATGGCCTTAGGTACACATCGATGTCGTTGCCGGGTTGCTTCGGACCTTGGATGAGCACCGGCATCATAATGAACTTCCGCTTCATGCACAACCAAGGAGGAAGGTTGTAGATGCATAGAGTCACGGGCCGTGTGCTATGGCTGGAGCTCTGCTCGCCAAAAGGATTCATGCCATCCGTACTTAGACCAAATCTTATGTTCCTTGCGTCAGCTTCAAAATCTTTGAACTCTCTGTCGATCTTTCTCCATTGTGTTCCATCTGCGGGGTGTCTCAACTCCCCGTCCGACTTACGGTCCTCTTTGTGCCATCGTAACAACTTGGCATGCTCTTTGTTCCCGAACGGACGTTTCAACCGTGGTATTATAGGAGCATACCACATCACCTTGGCGGGAACCCTCTTCCCGGGTTTCCGGCCCTCAACATCGTCACCAGGGTCATCGCCTCGATCTTATAACGCAATGCAGTGCATACCGGGCATTCATTCAAATTCTCGTATTCACCGCGGTAGAGGATGCGATCGTTGATGCATGCATGTATCTTCGTAACCTCTAAACCTAGAGGGCGAGACAACCTTCTTTGCTTCGTACGTACCGGCGGGCAACTCGTTATTCTTTGGAAACATATTCTTCAACATTTTCAGCAAGTTTTCAAATGCCGAGTCAGCTACACCTGCTCGTGCCTTCCATTTCAGCAAATCCAGAGTGTGCAGCCCAGCTTTTTCGGACCATCATCGCATCCGGGGTACAGCCGCCTTTCCGTGATCCTCTAACATGCGATCCAAATTCTCCCTCTCCTTTTCGGTTCGCAGCGTCTTCGTGCATCGGCAATGGTCCGACCAAGATCATCAACGGGATCATCACGTGCCTCTTCTTCACCTTCCCCTTCACCTTCCCCTTCACCTTCCAGCATCCTCCATGAAAGTATCCCCGAAATGAGCAAGATAGCTTTCATCGATGAAATCATCCCCTTCTTCATCTTCTTCCATTATAACCCCTCTTTCTCCATGCTTGGTCCAACAATTATAGCTTGGCATGAAACCGTGCCGAAGCAGGTGCATGTGAACATCTCTTGAGGAAGAGTAACCCTTCCGATTCTTACAGTTAACACATGGACAGATAACAAAACCCCCGCTTTGTTCGCATTAGCCACTACGAGGAAATCTTTCAAACCCGTAGTGAACTCGCCGGAGAGTCGGTTACCGTACATCCATTGCCGATTCATCTGCATTATTATAATATAAAATATATAATTAACCATCATGCATTTGTTAAACTAACTAGCTACAAACAATATAAATTAAACAATGAACTACACACATGCATATTTTATCAATGACACATGAAAAGGTTCAAGTTGCTAACCGTGATTGAGGAGGAAAAAATAAATAAGGAAGCTCAAGTGTGGCTCCAACACTTCATATCATGTTTGTTTCATGCTCTTGGGGCATTTTTATCAAACACCTTGTGTGCATAAGAGGAACCAAAAGCAAACCTACACCCCCTTGTGAAGCTTGTGAAGAGAAGTGGCACCAAATGGCTAAGTGCTGTGAGCTGAGGCCCTTTTATAGGGATGGGCCTTTAGTCGCGGTTGGCCTGGCCAACCGCGACTAAAGCCCCTCCCGTCCACCAGCTGGCCAGCGAGCGCGCTGGGCCCAGCTCTTTAGTCGCGGTTCGCCACCCGAACCGCGACTAAAGACCCCATTAGTCGCGGTTCCTATATTTTGGCGACTAATGGGGCTTCCCGGAAGGCCATTTTTCTACCAGTGCTCCCTCCCTTTGAGTCGAAGTGAGAAGTGAATGGTTACACACCACACTGGTATGACCCACCACTTTGATGATGTAGGTATTGAACATTTGCAATATAACTAATAATTGTAATTTTATCCCCGAACTGAACTAATAATGTTTCCTGTTATACATGGACAATTTAAACTTTGCAATTTTCTGCACTGGTAGCAATATGCACCAAATCTGCGCCGATTCAAATCACCTTGAGCTTTCAACTTTATAAGGTGGAACTGAGCCAACCCATCGCCGATTACATATTATGCGCCCTTTAGCAAGTGCATCTCATAGCTAGACCACACTTTCTTAAAGGGCCTAAAGAAAGTAAAGAGCTAGCCCGTATATGCCACACTCCCACTCTTTATATAAGAGAGAGGGGACCCTAGCCCCACCTCCCACTTTCACAACATATCCCCACACAGCCGCATTTTATTAACATTGGTCCCATGTTAATTAGTATGCGAACTGCACGTTGTGAAGCCGCATCGAATCTTGCGTGGCTTTCTAAGCCACGCCGGATCCGTTCTGTCTCCTTATCTCCAAGTTTGCTCTCTATCCTATCACACACCCTTTGCATCCTGTTCATTTAGATCTTTATGCTTGTTCTTCCGTCTCCTTATTAATCATTGGTATTTCTCTTTCACATCCGCCCCGAGGTCGTCACCTTAGGCGTGCAAATGCATGGTGATGATGATGTCTTCATCTAACTTTCGGATGATAGGATGTAGATTAGTCAACGCCGACGTGATCCATAACTTGTGCAGAATAGAGAGAAACTCAATAGATCTAGTACTAATTAATAATTTGATTTCTAGCTAGTTTGTTACGAATAGAGAGCAGCTCAAGAGGTTATCTCTTTTCCTCTCTTTATTAGCAGAATTTACATCTGCTCCTTTTATGTGTTTAAGTGGCTGCAGTGTAATTTGATGTAATTGAATAAAATATTTGATCTTAGTGAAGTGAGAAATCTCTATCTCGAATGAGATCTTGTTAGCCCTAATTTTGATTAAATATTTTGCCGTCGATATATGCACGAAACACAACAAAAATAATGTGTTATCACTTATCCACTAAAATTATCCGTCATCTGTTAATGGACCAAGGCGTTTCAATTTTTGCGTCGTGCACGATAACGCGAGGCGTATAGTGATGTATCGAGCGAAAAAAGCGTCGGGTCTATCCTTTTCCCGATGCAGTTATCCCCGACGTCTTTTTTGTCATGCTAGCACGAGCGCGGCGGTTACAAGCAAGGCTCGATGTTTAAAGCCACCGCGGTCAGCGTGTGGTGTTGTAGTGTTTGACTTGTTGACATTAATTTGAAGCTTGGACTTGAGTTGACTTGCTTAGACCGCTTTAACCATGCCACGTAGGACCGAGTGGGGTCCCGAGTGGGCATTTCCCCATTACTACAACATCCACTATACAAATACCATAAGATTTTATGATAAGGTATGCTGAAATGATCTACCGTACAGAAACTTATCAAAGCCAAGAATATACCATGAGAAATAAAATAAAATAAACACATGAACAAAAACTCACTAGTGTTGTAATGTGACGTAAAAAAAATACGCTATGCATGTGTCATAACACATTGTACCCATTACTTTATTTTTTTTAATGAGGATCAATATCAATATTTATGTTACATTGTTTTTAAGAAAGAATATGTTTTACCTAGATAACATTTCATACAAAATCAGCATATATATCGTGCCAAAATATCAGTCATAAAGGCCGATGTACTGGTCTATCCCAACTGATATGTGTGAAAATGATATGTTAAATCGTCATCGGTACCTGATCAGTAATGATTTATCGACCGATCCCGACTAGCATTTGCCTATGCGCATCGCCAAATGCCATCCCCGTCATAAACCAAAAGCACGGGCCTAAAACTTGTCGGGTGTGTTTGGTAGCCTGTGCCTACCCAACAATTCTCATCTCAACAGAGATTTTTAGCCATACCCATGTTTGTTAGCCCGGGTCACCACAGATGGGCTATGCCCACCTCATACAAAAAATGCCCCTCAGCCTAGCCCGGTTGTGAAGCTCAAATCGAGCTTCACAACCCAGCCAAGCTGAGTCCATCCCGCAATCCACCTCATGGGCCCACAAACGCACCCCCAGACTCTCTCCCGTGCCTCTCATTTGCTCCTGAACGAACGGATCGTTCCGTTCTCTCCTCTGGCCTCAGGCCGCCGTCGCCCCCTCCCCTGGCCGACCGACGTCCTCCTGGCCTCAGGCCGCCGTCCACCGCCGCTCTCCTGGCCTCCGGCCGCCGTCGCCCCCCTCCCCTGGCCGACCCTGGACGCCGCTCGCTGCCCCTGGACGCCGCCCGCCGCAGAGCGAGTTCAAGTCCGCCGCCCCTCCCCATGGCTGCCACCGGCCGCAGCGCCTCCCCTGGCCGCTTCCCGCCGCAGCCTGCAGGCGGCTGCTCTTCCGCTGGCCGCCGGCCGGCCGCCTCACACCACCAGTCTGTAGATCAAGCTCAAGGAGATCACAGAGGACCCGATTGCTTTTTATTTAATCTGTTTTAGGACCTATTTGCAAAAAGCTGCACCTTTTTGCAAAAAAATAATTTGTCAAATAAAGAATATGGAATGAGTGTGTATTTTATATACTTACATAAAACTAACTTTGTTCAAATATTAAATTAGTGCTCAAAATTAATTGAAGTTGTATCCTCACTATCTCATCTCATACATGTGCTATCAAACAACATCTCATCTCAGCTCGTACATGTGCTACCAAACAACATCTCATCTCATCTCAACTCGGTTGAGATCATCATGTATGAGAAGAGATAGCTATTCTCGATTGACACGGGCTACCAAACACACCCGTAAGGGATGCAGGGAGCCAAAGACAATCAGAACCCACACAACAATGTAACATAGCGTGTATACCTCAAAAAAAAAAAAAGCGTGTATGTTGCAGATCAGGGAAACATATTATTTTAGCATACAGTCCACTCTGTTCCCCCTTTATTCAGTCAACCGCAACATATCATACACACTCAACGACATTCTACTCTCAGTTCTGTCAAGCAACTATGCTACTCACCACAACAATCATGCCATTACTTTAATATATAATTTGCCACAGGACAGGCGTGGAACGTGAATATATGCAGCACGTCGGTGCTAATCGAGGACAATGGATAGCATATGAGTGGCGGATGGCGGTGCTAATCGAGGACGGCGGACAGCATATGAGCGGTTGCCGGTGGTCTAGGAAGCGGTAATTGCACTGCCCCGCATTATCTTCATCTTCACTGGTTTTGCGGTTGGCTTTTCTGGTTTCTTCTGTCATGGGGTGAAATAGCAAAAGGATCTATTAGTATTCCGCTGCACCAATCTGAATTTACTTAAGAGTCAATGTATTGATATTATTACATTTGCACATCTTGTTACATTTTAGTTTGTAATTATCTGCTATTGTCAGTGGGAGACTAGACCCTCCCTGCTTGCGAGATATGAAAACACACAGAAAGAGTCTCAACATTCGAAATGCAGACAATGCAAAATTCCTCAAAACAACTTACCTTTTCAGTAAAAGTGCAATGTGCCTCCAGCTCCCTCCTTACAAATGTTGGCAGAACAAAAGCAGCCCTATGAATCTGTTAAACAAAAAAGCGGCTGATGACTGACTACTGCACAGTGAAATCATGGTACTGGAAATCTCGCATCAGTGTGGCAACAAGAACACCTTTAAGGCAAAATAACAACAAGTGGGCGCTGTCAAAGGCATAAGGCCAAACCTGCGAATTGTAAAATCTCATTTCTTTTCCGGCTGTCGTAGCTCCTTCGATTTTCTCAATTGGATTCACGGGAGTCAAGAAGTTCACCGGTGGACCTTCCTTCGCACATAGCAAAAATCCAATGGCACCACTACAGATCCAAATATTTAGATATGAATAGGGCACGTAGATACTCTAAACAATGGGGAGATACAGCTGACTAAAAAATTACTTATGCTTTGAACAACCAGATGTTCACAAAGGGAAAAAAAGAGCATTGGATATAATTTGTGACTGTAATCATTCATTTTGCACCCCCGGCATCAGAGTGCCACAGACACTGCGCAGAGACTACCGGCTGAAGGGTTAGTAACTTAGTATGCTAATTGGCGAACCTACAACCTATTTCTTCATTCAGTTGGCACTGGAAGACTAGCAGCTCAAAATAAGAATTTCGAACAACCGATATTTTTTTTTTCAGCACCTCCAGATTCCTTATGCAACCTCTGAAAAAATAGCTCAAAGTTTAAGACGCATTGTCTAAATATTTGAGATTTCAACATAAACTGAAAAATAGATAATAAACTCATCTAGGCATATGTAGAATATAACATTAGATAAATGGAAGTTAAAGAAAAAGGCTAGTACAGATGATGGAGAGAAGTAGAGAACCTAGGATATGTTGGAACGCTAGCCCAGGCATAGTGCACGCCACCCTTGAATGTCTCACGACAGATAGAGAGCATATCCTGGATTAGGTGTGTGTGCAACCACATACTCTCAGCTAGATTAGAAAGAACACCTCCAGGCTTTAAAGCTCTAGCAATTGTCTGGAAAAAAGGCTTCTCCACAAGTTCCTGAGCTGGCCCTGTAATATGTAATGTGAAAGAGAAGTTCAAGTACTTACTACTTAAACAAAGGAGCCATGTAAATCAAACCTATAGGAAATAATTTTCCGTATCCTTAATCAAAGTAACAAAGGCTGCAGGTATGACGTAGTAAAAGCAAGAACTCACCAATTGGATCTGATGAATCAACAATAATGGCATCATATTTCCCTTCTGGAGCATTCCTCAAGAAATCAACAGCTGCAAAATAAATACAAGTTTACTATGAAATTTACATATCAAGACCAGCAGTCAGCTTAACAACATACAGAATACCACCAGCTTAACAACTTCTTAACTCTTAACATACCATCCCCAACATGAAGTCGAACACGAGGATCTTCGTATCCAACATATAAATGTGGGAAAAAATCTTTACAAACCTGCATTAGTTTGAAGGCATACATCAGAACAGGACTATTTAGATGGTTATACTTTCAAGTAAATCAAGAGATAGTTCATACATCAATAACTAGCTGATCAATCTCACAAATGTCTATAGTCTCCACTGAGTCGTGCTTGGCTATTTCTCGTAGTACACCGCCATCACCACCACCCACAACCAAAACCTGCATCGGAGTAAAGTGAGTCATCCACCGTAGTACCAGGAGAAAAATGCTCCAACTCAGTTTGAATGCTAAATTCAATAAAAAGTTGACAGCATATTTTCATATTATTCGGCATGCACTAACATATGGCCGAAAACAAAATACATACATTTTTAGGAGATGGAATTGAGCACAGTGCAAGGTGGGTAACCATTTCCTGGTAAGCGCATTCATCCTTGTCAGTCAGCTGAACAATACCATCAAGGACAAGGACATTCCCATATGTTGAAGACTGCATACACAATTTAACGTGTTACACATTACCAGGTTCAACAAATTCAGACCACGTGCAAACAATTAGAAGATGAAGAATAACCTCGAAAACTAAAACTTCTTGGTAAGGTGATCTCCCCTGGTACAAAATCTTCTCTACTTTCAACGAATGAGCCTCTCCTGTATAGAGGAAGTAACTGTTGTTACAAACTGACCAGCTCAAGCAAGTAGATTGCTTCAGTATTATGGTAGTTTAGAGATCAAAGAATTTTCACATGATACATCCCTGATAAGCTCAAGCAAATAGGTTACTTCAGTATTATGCTTAGGTAGAGATCCAAGAATCTTCATAGACAATGCATATACTAGAAACAAAAGTTACCTGGCGTAACCAGAAAAGCTGCAAAGAAAGTCAAATAGTAAAGCCTAAAATGCTGTTTAATAACTTCAAAGATGCAGTGTACTAATATTCTTACAGGGACACATGTTTTGATGTTTTAGGTACTGCTCGGATAACGGGAAACCCAAAATACAATTAAGGATTGCTACTAAAGAGAAACAGATATCGAGCGTTCGGTTATCATATCATCCTAGGATGGTTTACTCCATAATGGAATCATCGCATTATTCTGGTGAAGGTTACATTTGTCATTTTCTACCAGTCTTGAGCTTATGAGGGGTGTCAATGGACCAACGAATTCCATTCCAAGAAACCGAACAAGTAGGTTACATTAACAGTTAGGATCAGTGGTAATTTCATCATCGAGTTCCTCAAAGCAACATGCTTACAGTTTCCGCCAGCTAAAAGGTTACGACAGATGTGAAAGTTTAGGAGTAGCCTACAAAAACTCATATTAGTGATATACTTGTCACTTTCATAGTAAAAGAAACAGAAATCAAGGAAGTACCTGGCCACATTGGATTGTTGAAGTACCGCACTTTGCTTGTTTGACCTGAACATGCAGCAACTTGGTTTCAAATATCGAAACAACAGATGATTTTGTATGCCCTTGTAGTTCCCAGAAATGCAAAATTACAGGACCAATCTGAATGTACATACCAGATCGTGAGTGGGATTCTGTGAACCACCCGGACACCACAGTTGCATGACACTTGGCCTCAGATTCCGGCACACCAGCTTTCGCCTTGATGCAGCAAGGAGGCAATGGCTTGCAGGAGCCATCATCCCCACTTCCCTTTGTCTGTGCTGCTGCTGCGGAAACATTTCTTGCGCCTCCACCCTCCATGAGCCCTGTTCCGCTTTAAAGTTCCCAGTCTCTGGATCAACAAAACAATAGAAGACACACAACAACAAAAATTAGTATTCCACCTAAGCAAAACCTCTGATGCGGCAATTTTAGATACAGTCCGCAGTGGAGCACTGTGACTGTCCTGATGTCACGCCAAGTGGTGTGTCTAGCCAGCTGTCAAATTATCGTATACATGTACGTGGAAGTCTACACAAATCACCACTTGATTACTAACAAAGTAGCACACATGCCTACTTGGAGCAATTTGCATCCAGCAATGCCGGAGGGTAGGAGTCATGGCTTCATGGAGCTGAAGCTCCTCACTCAAAAAATGGGACAAGTTAAACGGAAGGCGGGCTTATTTAGTAAGATCAACTTGTACCAGGCTTACCATTTTTTCCATTTTGTCAAGCTATCTTTACGAGATTAGTAATGGGAAAGGAACAAAACAATAGCCAAATTGAAGGGAAGAGAAACAAAGAGAAGATTATTTCACAAATAAACAAGATAATCCGTGTCCCCTTTTAATTCATGAAGATAACACCAATTTTATGAGGATAAAAACATAAGGGAACACAAACAACCACCTAAAAAACACCAATTGCTGAAAGCATTCACAAATTATCCCCCAAAACAGAAGATTTTCTTTTTCAAATGAGATCCTCTATTTCATTGATACAAGAGAAAATGTTCCAAACACAGCGTATAGTAAATCACAGAAACCCTCGAGATTTCATTTTGTTCACGAATACGCACGATATTTGGATGCAATAATGCGTTACTAGATAAAGGGAAGTGAGTTGCTAACGGAAATCACTCCCTCAGAATCAGCACCTGCGAAGAGACAATTCACAGATAATCTTCAACCACTACAGAACTTTAGCGACGAACGTTGCCAACTAATACAATCGAAAATGCTGGAAACTCTTTGCACACATCAAAAGAGACTAAATCGCAGCGGAACAATTAGCTAAAAGCACGGTAAAACGGAATGCTACGAGCAGATCGACCAAGTAACCCGGACTAATCCAAGTGGAAACAACTGACACAAAGGAACAAGCACCTTGCGCGCACTGGGAAGAAGACGAAGGTGTGGTAGGTAATAAACAAGCGAATAATATATCCTTTTCCGTAAAGAAGGATAGATATCTCCAGGAGTCGGCTATAACCTCGTAGGGATCGCACTCGAACACGAGCAACCACGCGAGCTCACTGAGGCTTTTGGCTGCGTCCCCTGCTTTGCCACTCGAACGCCCCTTGACAGATGAAGAAACGGTAAAAAGGACGGACCCTTGACAGCACCGACACCAACGCTATAATTTTAGAAAATATGCAGGACCAACTTAAAACTGGCCTTCGAGTGTTGGAGTTGTGAACAAATTGCAGGAACGCCCTCCCACCTAGAAAAATACTACGAAAGGGGAAACAAACAGAGTGCATGCCGAGAACAGAACAGGCAGCAAATAATCCAGGTCTCTAGAAGACTAGAACACTTAGGGAAAATAGCATCGAGTTCTCTAGAATGCTGTAGAAACACTAAGTGCTCGTTCTAGCTCTGCTCTTAGCTCTCACCTGATGGCACACGCGAACGGCGAGGAGAAGAGGATGAGCTGCCTGCCTTCCTGCTGGTGGTGGTGGTGGGAAAGAATGGGATGTGGTGGGCGAGAAGAAGAGGGGCCGGCATAAATAGGCGATGGCTATGTGCAGGTTGTTGATGTTGCGCTGGCTGGTCGTTCATGGGGAGGGAGCCCCTCAGAAATGAAGAACTCGTGCTGATTTTGACGGCAATAAAAGGACGGAATGCGATGCCGTTCTTCAGATAACCAAACAGGGACCCGATACGTGTTAGGCGATCGGCTCCATTGGATTAGATGTAGCTTTCATGTGATGTGGCTCCGCATCCGATTCTTCTTTAATCTTGCAAAGAAAACGAGAACTTTGGTTTGGGCAACAGAAAAGATGTGTGGTTTCCCCCCGGTACATCTCACTGAACCCGTGAGCAAACCGATAGCCAGAGTCCACCAAGTATAGAACTACGCAAGTACTTTTGATGATCTATCGGCTGTTACCTAACGCGGCAAACAAATATGCGTAGGCAAGATTCCCTCAAAATAAAGTGTAGGCAAGAAGAGAGTCTAGCTCACTTGATTCGGGACTGGATGGTTACCTAGACTCGAGAAATCCCCAATTAACTAGACTCAGATCTCCATTGACGCAGATTTAGCTCTTTATTCTAGAAAAAATTACTTAGAGGCCTGCTTTAGTTTTTTCATACAAAAATTCTTGTAGAAATTGTTATTGTCTATTAAAATTGTTAGATATACATTAAGATCACAAGTTAAAAGTTTATGTGGTTTACACCATTACTTTGCCGGGTCGGTAGCTCGTAAATTCGGTTGATATGAGTTGCGAGGAGATAATATCTCGTGCACCATGCCAGGTACATTTCACTTATTTATTTTGGTAATAACAAAATTCGATCAAGACACACAACTTGCATATAACTGTTAGAGTATATCACGTCTAGGCTACATTAGGTAGTTTAAGATTGTACTCCAATTCTATCTCTACTAGGCTTCTTGCCCTCCAAGTCTCTAGTACTATATAAACAGCCCAAGAGGCTCAATGTAATTAACCAATTACCGCATATCAATACAATCAATATTTCGCAGTCTATCATGGTATCAGAGCGGTTCTTTCTGCGACCTAGGGTTTAGCCACCCACCGCTTCCGCCGCCCCCGGGGAGATCGATTTCCATGATCTCCGCCGGGGGCATCCAATCTCGTAGCTAGTTTTACTTCCCATCTAGTTCATAGCTTTAGCAATTTTCGTTTTCTACTTCCTTTTTTTTTTTCCTCCAATTAGATCTGTCTAGTTTCTTAGCCACCAAAATACATCCGTCAACTCTCTCGCCGGTGTAAACTCTACCAGATCGACTTTAGTCGGCAACTACACACACACGCGTTCTACAAGCACCCTTGCGTCTCCGGTTCAACCATCAGGCACAGAGTTGCATGGCCCATGTCGCATGATGTGTGCCAATGTATGGGACAAGGGAGGGATCAGCTGTACTCGAAGACGATCTGCTTCCGCTCGAGCTGCTCGTACTGCACGTACGTCTACGCGCGGCAAAGTCGTCACGCCACCAAGCCGATCTACTTCACTTCACGCCGTCATCATTGCCGACCACCATCTACACCAACAACTCCGCCACATGTACTGCATCGTCGTCGTCATCACCAATCAAGGTCTTCGTCAACGCCAACGGGTTCTGCGTCGCCGCGCTCCTGCATGTAGATGAATAAAACGGGTTCGATCCCCGACATCTACTACCACTACAGTTCAATCGCCATCGACAACCACCTCGTCATCTTCGTCCACAATGACCATACCGCCAGAGTTGCAGTCTAATTTTTTGTTTGCACCGCATGTGCTCAATTTTCTTCTTGCAACCACTTCGTCTACTCCGGCGCATACGGCGCGCAACCGACCGTACACGGAGGCCTTCTCTGCTACTCCATCCAACTCTGGCGCGCATGGCTCATGGTGGTCCCTGTCTTCGCACGCCCGGTACGGCAACACCGGCGCGTGCCTTCGTCCCCGGCGCGCTCCCGAGCCCGGCAAGTTCGGCGCGGCGTGTCGCCTATCTCAACTACCACAAATCCAGCTACGTCTACCTCGAGTTGACTACCGCTGCAACCGCCTTTTATTTTATCACTATGGCGACTTCCCCCGGGCTCAAGACGACACCGACCACAACAACATCAACATCAAGAACTTCATCAACGGTAATTATATCACACGGCACCATTGACCACGACAACAACGGCTTCATCGACATCGGCATCAAGGGGCTGCACCACATCTTCGGCTTATGCTCCAGTCGGACCGTCCGCGACGCTCTTGCTGTATTCGCGTCACTACCGATCCGACTGCGGGGGGGTGTTAGAGTATATCACGTCTAGGCTATATTAGGTAGTTTAAGATTGTACTCCAATTCTATCTCTACTAGGCTTCTTGCCCTCCAAGTCTCTAGTACTATATAAACAGCCCAAGAGGCTCAATGTAATTAACCAATTACCGCATATCAATACAATCAATATTTCGCAGTCTATCAATAACATGTCATAAGATTTCAAATCCTAGTTCGTAACACAGATGGAGAAATAAAATATACAATTTTATGAAACCGTGTCTAGGAGGAACTAGACACTTTTTGATATAGTAGAAGCGGGACTTGGCGTGACAATTCCGAAATTCGTCCCTGATAGGAATCGAACTCCGATCGTTAGGGTGCACCACTGCGACCCCAACCATTGGGCTAAGCCCACGTCGTCAAATATACAATTTTATCACCAATAGTAACTACTGCAAGTTGGAATTTGATTGACCCATAATCAACATTGACTATAAATTCATCCTAAAATGGACTTGAGTTTTTGTGACTTACACATTCATATTGGGAGGAGTTGAACTTGGTGACACATCGAATATCACATGCGAAAATCATACGTGACTGGCGATCTAATGTTCTGCAAATCGTATACTAATACACGTCCTTCCAGAAAGAGTACGGTATTTCTTCGGCTTAGTACATGTCCTTCCAGAAAGAGTATGATATTTCTTCGATTAGCTTGAAGGCTGAAGATCAATATTTCTTCCATGGATATTTAGTTGATCGTTCCACCTTAGCGGCGGTGGCATAATGTTGGGTTTAGTGGGGGGAGGAGGGAGGAAGGGGCGTCATTGGGGGAGCGATATGGCCCAAAGTCCGTGTTGGTCTCCTATTGGGCCAGTTTGTGGGCCAAGAGTCTCGTGTAGCGGGCTCAACAATTGTAACCATTGGTATGCCTAGGTGCCCAGAAGAAAATCGTATATGAATGCCACAGCGGTGGCTGAAAACGTTGTGTTAAGCCAGCCCATGGTGAGCGATGTGTGAGGGCGAGATTTGTTCAATTTAGTCCTACATTGGTTGTGGGGGAGGCCGTGAGCGACTTATTAGGCTGATTGCGCAAAGTCTGATGTAAGTCTGTGTTAGTCTCCGGTTGGACTGGTTGGTGGGCCGAGATGCTCGTGTAGCCCACACAACATAGTGAATTATTAATACTCTTTATCACCACTAGAGAGGCTGAAATTTGCGACACATGATGGGGATACACAATTATGTTTGAGATGATGCTTTCTTAGATCCCTTTGCGCATCTCTTGACTATGGAAATAATCACTCTCCTTATTATCCACCTTTTCCGGAACCTCCATCAAGTATAACTATTTTTTCTCAGAGTTAGGCACCTAGTTTGATTGGGTTCATGAGCAAGGTGGTGGGACCAAATTATTATTTGAGTGTGTTACGATATCCTCTCGTGTGGGCTGTAAGAAGCTGACATTTTTAGATACTTTAGGTAACAAGAATATGAGTAAGAACCCACCACATATTAGGATCATGACAAATGGCATTTGGACTTTTCACACGAGGGAATAGGGATGTTAATCCACCCACCA
>NC_061508.1:260550841-260590233 GCF_022539505.1 Lolium rigidum
CCCTCGTTGCTACCGTCTTCTAGATTGCATCTTGGCTTGGATTGCGTGTTCGCGGTAGGAAAATTTTTGTTTTCTATGCAACGTTATCCTACACTTCTTGACTCCTACTGGTTCGATTAAACCTTGGTTTCTTACTGAGGGAAACTTGCCGCTGTGCGCATCACACCTTCCTCTTGGGGTTCCCAACGGACGTGTCAACTACACGCATCAATAGTCTTGCTTGGATGCGGAGAGTCATGCATTTTCCTTCAACACAAGCCCTACAAATACGATCTTTGGCAAAAGACACATTTTCCATTAGTCCCACAATATGGTTCCCCTTGTGAAGAATTTGCAAAGTTCTCATGTTGACATGGGCTAGGCGGCGATGCCACAACCAACCCACGCCCGCCTTTCCGAATAGGCACATCGCACTTGTCGTGGTGGTCCCCGAGAAGTCCACCACATACAAGTTGTGTTCGCGATACCCAACGAAAGCGACTTTTAGAGTCTTGCTCCACAAGAGGACCACAATATCATTATCAATAAAGACGGCGAAACCCATCTTGCCAAGGGCGGAAACGGAAAGCAAATTGTAACCAAGGGTTTTGACAAGCATGACATCCACAAGAGTAATGTTGTGTGCAACCACAACCTTGCCAAAACCCAATACCTCGGATGTAGAATTATCGCCAAAGGAGACGGTGATATCATTTATGTTAGGTCTCAACTCCTTGACGAGGTTCTTGCCGCCGGTCATATGACTTGTACATCCACTATCAAGTACCCATTTTGAACCTCCGGCGCATAGTCCTACATGAGATCAATTCTTGGATTTAGGTACCCATTTCGCAATGGGTCCTCTTTTGTTAGCAACAAGGGTCTTTGGGACCCAAATAGACCAAGCAACATAACCATCATATGGGCCAACATATTTAGCATAAACATCACCATAATAATCTTTAAATAAAACATAGTGAGGGTTAGCAATTCCCGCATCATCATCATTCATGGTTTTGCCCTTGGAGGCATCACCATTAGTGACGGCTTTCTTCTTCTCTTGTGCGGGCTTGACCTTTTGCTTGTTTGCCTTCTTTGCCTTGGCATTATAACCAAGGCCCTCCTTCCCATTGTTTGATCTTTGCTTACTCAAAAGATCATCCAAAGAAAGTTTACTTTGGGGAGAGGAGGCCTTAGCAAGTTCATCCTTCAACCTAGCATTTTCCTCAACAATATTTGCATGATCACATAGAGGAGTAGAGGGACTAGGCACATCATATGTAGCAAGCCTAATTTGAAGTTGCTCATAGGATTTGGATAGGAGAGTGAATTCACTCTTCAAAGCTTTGTGAGCTTTGTCTAGTTCATCTAGATCCTTCACAAGTTTCTCATGATCAACCTCAAATTGGGCCTTTTCCTTTTTAAGCACTTTAGTCTTAGCCCTAGCAAGATCTCTAGCTTTTGTGAGCTTGTTAATTTTATCTTGAGGCTCTTCAAGAGTTTCTAGCCTCTCCTCAAGAGAAGTTATAGTTTCTTGACTTTCCTCAAGAGCATTTTTAAGAGCATGGATTTCAAGAGAGTCTTCTCTCTCTATTTGACCCTTTTTCTCAAGCATATCACTTTGTTGAGCTATACGAACCATGAGGTTTGAAACATGCTTTTTAGTGTTACCTTGTAGGTTGAGAATGAAATCATCAAAATCTAGCATTTCTTGTTTCACTTTTAGACTAGCATCATCAACCCCTAGATCACTAGATATGTTAGGCATAGAGGGGCTAGGAGATGATACCTCGGAGGATTTAGCCATGAGGCAACTTTCTTCCTCAACATGAATGACCTCATTGGGGGATTTACTTGGTGATGAAGAGTTAGTGGAGAGGGAGGCAAGAGCGACCAATCCATTAGAGGTTGCATCTTCTTCATCATCAACATCATCATCTCCGGAGGTATACTCTTCTTGAGTTGATAGCACAATAGGTGTGTCCAAGGAGGACCTTGCCATGAAGCAATGTGCATTCTTGATATGAGGTTCTCATTGGGAGATTCAAGAGAGATGAAGAGGGTATGTTGGTGGTGACGATGGCGGCCAATTCCTTTGAGCTTTCTTCATCTTCATCACCACTAGAACTTTCAACTTCATCGGATGAATATTCTTCCCTTGTTACTAGCACAACTCTTGAGGGCCTCTTGCCCTTCTTGGTCTTGTTGTTGTAGAACTTCTTGTTGGGGGCTTTTGAATATTTGCCCTTTGTGTCTTTGCTCTTGTCCTTGGGAATGAGCCTCCCATTATGAAGCTCTCTATTCTCATAGGGGCATTCGGCAATGAAGTGGCGCTTGTCATCACAATTGTAGCATGATCTTGTCTTTGGACCAAAGCTAGTGAACCCACTTTTGTTGTTCCTCTTGATGTTGTCTTCCTTGGCCTTGGAGGGATCAACCCAAAAGGATTTTGCATGGAAGGCCATGTGATCATGGTAGTGGCATTGCAAATCTTCCGGATAGGACATACTCCAAGATGCCCTATAAGATTCTTGAGGAATCACTTCTTCAACGGAGTTGACCGCCAAGGCAAGGTTGGAACCTTTTGTCATCCCAAGAGCACGATTGCGAGAATCATGAGAGTTTTCTTCAAGCACCTTGAGAGCTTGCATCTCGTGCACCACTTGTTGAGAAGTGAGAGAGGAATAGCATTCCCTCCCAACTAGAGTCTTGACATCAATGGGTACAAACGGCATCATGCATTCAATGTACTTCTCCTTGATCCAAGAGTCATTGATGTGAGTGGCACCAATCAACCGGAAGGCATCGGCAACGGTGAGAAGTCTTCCATACATGAGTTCATGATCTTCATCCAGGTAGCCTCAAGAAACCTTCGGCTTTATTCTTAAGAGCATTGTACTTGTTCCTCCTTGTGCTCTCACTTCCAATGCAACTAGCGGACAAACCGTCCCAAGCTTCCTTGGCGGTGGTGTAGTTCGAACACGATGCAATTCCTTTGTTCCCACACTAGTTTGAATCATGTGCAAGGCGGTGTTGTTGAGTTGACTATCAACCGCTTCTCTTCTAGTCAACTTGTCGGGGTTGTATGGCTTGAAGCCTTCCAAGATGATTCTCCAAAGTTCATTGGAGGCACTGCAAACATGAGAGCGAAACTCAAATTGCCAAGTATCGAAATTCTCAATGGAAAACTTAGGTGGGTCGCCCTGAATGTTCATATGGGGATGGGGAACCGGTATATCGGGAGATAGAAAAGGTGGAGCTACTCGATTGTAGCTATCACCTCCACTAGTTGTCCTAGGAGATGCAATGGGATTTTTTAAGGTGTTTAAGTTATCACCTTCCACGGGTTTGGTAGAGGAGGGTAATTCCGAAGCCTCACCCTCTTCTAACGCACCCGTGTCCTTTACCTCTACACTAGGAGCCTTGGGAAGGGCCGGAGCCAAAAGCTCGGCAATCATCTTTTTCATGCTTTCCATTTGGGCTTCCATGGAGGACTTCAACGAATTGAAGTCTTCCATGGAGACCATCTTGGTGGCCTCTTCCGTGGGATCCTCGTTCGGCATACTCTTAGGCGATTAAGCCCGAAATAAGAGCCGAGGCTCTGATACCAATTGAAAGGATCGTATGCCGCACCTAGAGGGGGGTGAATAGGTGCTACCCAATTTTTAGTTCTTTTTCAATTTAGGCTTGACACAAAGGTAAATTCTCTAGATATGCAACTAAGTGAATTTACCTATATGACAAGGTTATCAACTAAGCAAGATATAGCTACGCAATGAATAGGAGATAGAATGGGATAGAGGTAACCGAGAGTGGAGCACGCGAAGACACGGAGATGATTCCCGTAGTTCCCTTCCTTTGCAAGAAGGTACGTCTACGTTTGGAGGAGTGTGGTTGCTACGAAAGCCAAACCAACAGCCACGAAGGCTTCACTCAGATCTCCTGTGAGCAACGCCACAAAGGCCTAGCCCACTTCCACTAAGGGATTTCCTCGAGGAGGAAACCGGGCCTTTACAAGGTTCTTGGGGCACACATCCACAACTGAATTGGAGGCTCCCAAATCTGTAACAATACAACAATCAACAACAAATCAACTAGGGAACCAAATAGGAACACTAGCATGAGATCCCTCAAACAAGTGAGGGGGAAATGAAGAACGCTTCGGTGAGGATGTAGATCGGTGTCTTCTCCTTCGAATCTCCAAAGATCAAGAGCTTTGGTTGGGGGAGGAAGGAGATCTTGCAAATCTTGTGTTCTTGAGGTGGCTCTAATGGTGGTGAAGCTTGGCAGATTTTTCTTGCAATGATTGAGCAACTTGTCCCGTTGGAGAAGAGAGCTATTTATATGATTGGAGCTCTCGGATCTGACCGTTGTGGCGAAATCCACTAACACCGGAAGTTCCGGCCGGGATGGCCGGAAGTTCGGCTAGTACCGGAAGTACCGGCCAGGCGAGCCGGAACTTCCGCCGGGAAGGAGTCTTCGTCGAGATGACCTGGTCAACAAAAGATAGGGCGGAACTAGGGCGGAACTTCCGGTGACCGGAAGTTCCGGCCAAGTTCCGAATTGCCGAAAACCTTGCTCGGACTATACTTGAGCCACAATTCCGCATTTCCGGAACTTGCCCGGAAGTTGGGCGGAAGTTCCGCTGACCGGAACTTCCGGCCACTCGCGCCGGAACTTCCGGCCAGGGAACAAAACAGCAGACAAAAACAGCACTGACAGGACTTCTGCGAAACATACCAGGGCGGAAGTTCCGCCAGCTGGGGCCGGAACTTCCGCTAGGAAGAAAAACCTGCAGATCACCAGAACTGGCAGACCATCTTGCTGAACAAAAATATATATCGAACACTTGTACCTGTTTACATCAACACACATAAATATATACCTAGTGTTGACATCAAACACACAAAACCCAAAAGGGCGGGAAATGTTCTTTCACCAGGTCACCACTAGGTGTAGTGACAAAATTCACAAGAAAATGAAATAAAGAAGAGAACAAAAGTGGAGCAAATTGAAGAAAAAATGGTTGAAATGAACCAGCTTGCGTTCCCTCGCAAGGCTGTGAAGTCCAAATCCACTATTGTGTCTCCTCCAAACTGTGATTTCACCATTTATAGTGAGATTGTTCCATCCCTAGCTCATGTGCCCCATGTCTTGTTGTTGTCATCCAAGATTTGTAATATCTTGATGTATGGGAGCCTCTATTGCTCACTAGAGAATAACTTGTTGTATCCCACTTTTGATACAGTGGAAGATGATTTGATTGGCTTTTGCCTGGGATTTTCCCTCAAGCTGAGAGTTTTTCGATGTCAAAGGATTGATTTCCCTTTGTTTTGATTTACTACCAAAGTTATGAGAATCTCTCCGTAACAGAGACACTATCTCTATCTCAGCCTAGGTGTGAACTTCTCTCTCAATGAGAGGCATTGTCTCAGCCTGCAAGCTTGAGAAGCGTGGTGTTTCTTAATATATGTTTGATACATATGTTTTCTTCTGTGATGAGCATTGAGACATAAGTTAGTACATAAGTGGTGCTAAAGTCATACATTATTTCCCGACACGTTTTTTTTGGATCACGTTAAGTGTATGTGAATCTCCGGTTAGAGAGAAAAGAGAGTGTACCGGTTTTCTCGACAAAATAAAATGGCTATACCAATATATATCATCTGCCATTCTTCTTTTGCAAGAAACAATTCACTTGTTACTCACATGAAACTAAAACTCTATATGTTTGGACACGATGTTGCGTCGGTTCTTTGATATCACATGGTCATTATTTTGCCTCACGGATGCGTGCAACATTGCGTTTTTAGGCGGTGTGGCCGTGTGGGATAAGGATCTCTTCATCATATAATGTACACTACTTCCGCTCGAGAAACAAGGCATAATTTAGCTAGATTCAACCCTTCCAGTATTTCACAAAAAATATACAAGGGATACCGATCTATACAATATCAAATCACTACATTATGAAAATACATTTCATAGCGGATCTATCAGTAGTGATTTTGTATCATACACATGTTCAAATTTTATCTATAAAATTGACCAACTTAGGAAACATTGACTTATAAGGGAAATGCACTTTGGATCATAGGAGCATATGCTCCCATTATGTGAATCCACATTTCAAAGTATTAAAAAATTCTAAACTAAATTTTTACATGTACATCTAGACATTTTATGTTGGTACACACGTTTTCAAAAGAAAAAACATTTTTCTGTGGCTCCTGTAAAAAAGACAAATTTTAATGCTGTAACACGACTACGTACAGGACATTTTTTTCTCTTTTTTGTACACACCACACAAAATGTTATTTTTCCATGAAAACTTGTCAACGAACATAGAATGTCACAATGTATAAGAAAAAATTTATGTCAGATTTTTTTTGACATTTCTAAAATTGTTTTTTATTATTTTCTATAATGGGTGCATATGCACGCGTGTGCCAAAATGCCACCTCCGACTTATAACGAAATCCATGTGGCTTATCTCTTTTTTTTTTTGGAACGGATGAAGTGTTGGTATATTTTTTAGTAATTGACATGTGAAATTAGTTGGAACTGAGCTATACACGAAATCACGAATACGGTTCTAGTGGGTCTACGGCCATTTTCAGTCACGTTCAAACAGTAGGTGCATTTATGCATACCCGCAGTTATCTACATCTCTTTCGAGACGACTTACGCGACTATGCTATATGTGGTCTCGGTGCATCAAAAACCTATGTATTGCACTATAATGTCCACGCATACTTGATGCTACGGGAGCCTCATATTTGGCACAGCTCATTTTCCGGCAGCACAACCGTGAACCGTCATGATCATGCCGACGGATGATGAGAAGGGATCCTCAGCCATCACGATCGTGGTCGACCATCGGTAGGGACAGTTCCATGTGACACTGCCGTGTTGCGGGTTTTATTTTTCCTTACTAGGAGAGTGCCACCCGTTGCACAGATGGTGTATTTGGATTGGAAATGGACATGATCAATGGATATGATGAGGATGTGGTACTGGATTGGCAGATGTTCATGTGAAGGAGCAGGAAACCAAGTTTTAAGCAGAAATTGTGTCGTGAGATTTTTTTAAACGGAAGCAAAAACTTTGTTCATCTAATAATTAAGAAAAAAGTGTCTAATTTTTAAGAGAAAAACCAAACCTAACATAGACCCGGACAACAGGGTCACACCCACTCTAGCCAACATCAGAGACTAAAAAGTGACGCTAAAAACATTCTACCATGAACACAACAAGCAACTCAAACCCACTCGGCATCCCCAGAAGAGGATATTCATCAAGCAGCCGCAGACGCCATCCTTAAGGCATCACTCTTCTTGGCTTTCCTCTTCAATGATCCAGAACACACCTTCTTACTTTTGTTTCTGATTGGTCTCTCCTTCAAAAGGCACCCAATAATCTTGCCAGATCCAGGATCATCAGCCTCCAAGCTGGTGAGAAAGTAACAATTTTTTTTTTGGCAAAGAGAGCTCCTCAGGTGCCGATGCACCTAATGCGTCGGCATCTAACGCCACAACCTCGACACCAACAGGAAGCGAGTGGAGAACCTCAGCACCCAAACCTCCAAAACCGACGGTCTCAAGCAACTTGCTAGGCTCAACTGATGCTGGTGTGGACTACAAAGCCACAGACGAGGTACCAATCGAGCCCACCTTCAGCGAAGCTGGCTTCCCACATAGCTCAAGCACCTTCGGTATGATCTGCATCACCGAAATCGTGACCCCAATAGTGACCTCGCTCTCAGATGTCGTCAACACAACATGCTGCAACGACGAGCATCGACTAACATGAGGAGAGAAGCAACCATAGAGGCCTGCTTCTTTATCATCCACAGAGCCGACATGTGGCTCAGGTGGAGGAGTGACATTAGGCGCAACCACGGGCATGCCAAAATCAGCCTCCACCCTCATCAGAAAGCTCTCAACACGCTCAAGACAACCTTGAAGCTCAGAACAAAGTAGCCCTACCTGCTTAGCTAGAACATGCTGCAGTTGCACATCTGTAGGTTGGCAAGGTGGGTGTGACTGGTGCTGCGGATGGGGAGGGGATTGCTGCCAAGTACGAGGACGGATAATGGCAGGCACTTGCTCAACGCGGCGATCCTGGACTAGAGGAGGACGGGGAGCAATTATTCCCGTACCAGACTTCGCTTTATGGACAAATTGGTGACAATTGTTGCACCATAGTGGCCCATGGCAGATAGCTGCCCAATGCTCGGCTTCATGGCAGCGATGGCATCTCCCATGAAGCCAAGCAGGAGGGGGGTGGTTCTTCAATGCCTGGAAAGCGGAAGTCATGCGACACATGCCACGCCTAGACTAAACGAGCTCCAACGTGCCTCTTCCCACCCATCGCCACCCGTTGTGTCGGCAGCAGTTGGAAGAGACGTTGGTGGCAAGGGCGCCAAGGTCATCGTGGTCGCGGATGAGCATGACAGGCAGCTGCCCATCCCAGCTGGGTGTGTTGAAGAGGACGCACCAATTGCGGTCGGAGTGGCATGGCCCGACATACTAAAGGCTTGGTCAAGCGCAACTTGAACCCGTCGCACGGAGGCCTCATGGACGAGCTAGTCGGCGAGGGGAGCCGCAACAGCGGGTGGCAGTGCCGGACTGGCCGTAATGGCAGCCTCAGAGTGGAGTAGGCACTTCACCATCAGCTGACCACGAATGGCACGGTTCGACTTGTGGGTGGCGCGGGCAGATGCAGTGAGCGTGGCGGCAGGGAAAGGGGCAACTGGCGCAGCCGCCTTCATGAGCATGTGAACGTTGGCCGGAGGATCCGAGAGCGGCAGCACCACGGCGACAACAGAGCGAGGCACTACATGCCACGAAGGGGTTGGGGAGATGGCGGTGAGAGGGTGCCGAATCTGGTCGCATCAGTCGGAGAGGACGCTGGTGGGAGGAGATCAAGTAGGCGGTAACGCCGGTCCTTACCGTCTTCCATCCTCAAGTCTTAGCAGGCACATATGATATTACTCAATTGTGTATTTGTGTCATGAGATTAACGGCTTTGGACAACCAACAACCAATACGGGTTAGTCAGAGCAACTCTAGCAGACACCGCATCGGACCCGCATCGGACCTCATCCGCATAATAACCGCCATTTTATGAATTTGGAGGCAAAAAGGGGTCAGTCCAGACACCGCATCAGACCCATATGATTTTTTTATCTGGGTCATCCAGTTCCGCCGCGTAAACCCCAAGTACCCAGTTTCTTGAGGCGGCCCGAGCGCGAATCCCATCTCCTCCCCCGCGTTGGCGCGAATGAACATTCAACTCCTCCCTATTTCCTTCCGCCCACCATTCGCCGCCGGCGCACGCCGACGCAGATCCTGGCATGCGCATGCGCTTCCCTTTGAATCTGTCCAGCAGAAATACTCGTGCCTCCAAGTCTGTTTTGCCCGTCGCTGCGCCCGCATCATCACTGCATCCGTCGGATTCTGCCGCGGATTCGCCGCCGCCGCCAAGGCATGGCACCCTCACCACCGTTTCAATTTGGTCAATAGCCGAGGATTCGTCGCCGGCGCAGAACCGTAACTCGTTCGCTGCGGGCGCTTTGTACATGGACCCGTGCGTGTTGTTCTTGATGGAGGATTCCTCCTCCGACGGCGACCCCGATTTAGAGGACTTGCTCGACGATGACATCGATCAAACGTCAGTAATCCTTGCCGCGAAGAAGATCTTGGACGTGAAGCCGAAGAAGCGGAAGGGGTCGTCCATGGGGTGGATGTGCATCCCCCGGAACCGCGCTCTTGGGCACAATATGCTTATGAGGGATTACTCCACCGAGGTACCCACATACCTGCCTCATCTCTTTCGCCACCGATACCGAATACGTCGATCTTTGTTCAACAAAATCGTTGATGCATGCGGGAGCCATATGTGCTATTTCAAGCGCAAGAGAAATGCGGCCGGACTCATAGGATTTAGTGTAGCTCTGCATCATCAGCAAACCAGAGAACAAACGATAGCCAAAAACCCAAATTAAGCACTCGAATCACAAATGGGGTTGTCTACTATTTATAATTGATTGAGTTAGTTGTTTCTATATCTCTACAGATCGTGTGTTCTAAACTTGCAGAAATACATCACACAAGTTTATCATGGTCAACTTGCGCTCAACAAATTACTGTGCACTGGGAGGAATTTTGTTTTGACACCTAAAGGATATAGCATATACTATATAATATGAAGGAAAATTTTGGGGATACCCAAAGAGCTCTCCTTACGAGAAACTAACACCGGAAGAGAACAGTCGCTAGTTTATTGTGTAGCACTGGAAGAGGACTATTGCTAATTTGTTTTGCTAAACATTGCCAACAAATGGCAGCATGGCAGAGAGTGACAAGATGTTCCATCGGAGCTAGCACAAACTGAATTGGCAAATTTTATTTCAATGAACTATTAAAATAAGTTGGCATCTTCGTTGCTTAATATCGAATGTGCGAGGGAACCTAAAAGCGTGCATCAAAGAACGTACTGTGCAGATACATCGCTTCCCTTTTAGTACATCATAGTGTTCTTCCTCTTCATGCTTCCTAAAAAACCACTAAATATAAATGCAGGCCTTCAGGATTTGAAGTCACAAGTGTTGTGTACTTGACTTGCATGTTTGCCACCACAAGAGTGGATGTCATAAATATATGGACTATTCTCAAAATATGTTATCTAGAAAATGCAAAGGAATAACTTTTAACCTGTGTCAAGGAAGAATGAAAAGATCAGTGATAAACGACGTGAGAAATTGAGTATACATCCCTGCAAAAGATGGATAAACTCTACGACATGCATTCGGAAATGGGAGATTATCACTACGTCTTAGACCAGCAAGAGTATGCATTGACGTATATCCATAGCAATGCAATTTAAGTCAGCGAATACAACGTGCACCAGTCATAACAAAAAGAAAGGTTTATACACATCCAGCAACATGCTTAATTGTTCATTGACTGGGAAACTAAAAAAAAGACTAAATAAATTGTTCTCATGAATGATGTTAAGAGATCTTATATGAATGATGATAAGAGATCTTAGAATATTGCTATAACATGGTAAGAAAATAGCAATATTGAGGAGCAACAACTATCTCGCATGATCACAATGCACGTAATTTCATTCAACTACCTGCAAATAAAACTTCATTACACATGTGAGGATAGATCATGCGATGAGTACCTCAGTTGGTAAATAATTTTGGAGATATATATCATAGCTGCAAGAGAAAAGTAAAGTATTTGCTACAAATGCAAAGATTTCAAGACTCATGCTCATTTTTGAAATTATATCTGATAGACATCACCAAGAAAATAAATTATGACCAGGACTGGCAATATTGTTTATGAATTTAATGTACAATGCAACATGCACGTTTACTTTATATAAATGGAGGGTCAACAGAGGCTGGACTTCCGCGATTGCAAACTGAATCCTATAAGCAAAACAACAGGAAGCAGATCTCAGTTTCTTACTGCCTAATTATGTTGTAGTTTTGTGACCTTGCTTAAAATTTTGTTAAAAATGGCTTAATGAATGTCAGGAAGATCGGAAGAGAAGGAGCCCTAACCTGAGTATCCTCCGCGCGTGATACGTCTTGAGGGTGGCAGGAATCGAAACCTGGTGTCACGCTTGGAGACAGAGGTGCTTACCACTAGGCTACGATTAACATGTTGTTTGTAAAGGTGTATTTGTCTGTAATAATCACGTTGACGTACGTGTAATAAGCACGTCCCCTATTTATTCTTTGTACCATGCTATGTTGTTTATTCCCATGTTTTTTTATTTTTTCCCTATTTATGTTTCTTTGTTCCTACACTTCTCCTTTTCTTATTTCTTTGTTCTTCTATTTTTTTATTTTTCTTCTTCTTTTCATGTATTGTTTCCTTCTGTCTAGTCTATTGTTTCCTTTCGTCTAGGTTGTTGTTCCTCATCTTTTAGGATGTTGTTCCTCTTCGTGTAGGGTGTTGTTCCTTTTCGTCTAGGCTCTTGTTCCCTTCCGTTTATGATGTTGTTCCTCTCCGTGTAGGTTGTTGTTCCCCTCAGTGTAGGGTTGTTCCTTTTCGTCTAGGCTATTGTTCCCTCCCATTTAAGATGTTGTTCCCCTCCGTGTAGGTTGTTGTTCCCCTCCGTGTAGGGTGTTGTTCATTTTCGTCTAGGCTCTTGTTCCCTTCCGTTTAGGATGTTGTTCCCCTCTGTGTAGGTTGTTGTTCCCCTCCGTGTAGGGTGTTGTTCCCCTTCGTGTAAGTCATTGTTCCCCGCCATTCAGGCCGTTGTTCCCCTACCATCTTCGTCGTTGTTCCCCGTCGTCTAAGATGTTGTTCCGCACCGTCTAAACTGTTTGTTCCCTACCTTCTAGGTTGTTGTTCCCCGCCGTCTATGTCGTTGCTCCCCTCCGTGTAGGTCGTCGTTCCCCGCTGTGTAGGCTATTGTTCCCCCTTCGTGTAGGTCGTTGTTCCTCTCGATCTATGTTATTGTTCCCTGCCATTCTAGGCCGTTGTTCCCCTCCATCTAGATTGTTGTTCCCCTACCATCTTGGTCGTTGTTCCCCGTTGTCTAAGGATGTTGTTCCCCACCGTCTAAACTGTTTGTTCCCTACCGTCTAGGTTGTTGTTCCTCGTCGTCTAGGCCGTTGTTCCCCTCCATCCAGATTATTATTCCCCTACCATCTTGGCCGTTGTTCCCCGTCGTCTAGGAGGTTGTTCCCGTCCATTCAGGTTGTTGTTCCCCTCCGTTCAAGCTGTTGTTCCATGTCGTCTAAGCTATTGTTTCCAACCATCTAGGTTGTTTCCTCTTTGTCATGTTGTTCCCCTAACATCATTTTTATATTCTATATTTTTATTCACCTCATCCCCCTAGCACGGAGACAATGCATGCGTCCAAGGCAACATGGTTTCTGAGTGTATAATTATTTAGTTCAAAGTTTGACTACTCTAGTTTTCGAGAGTATATCAAGCATTTTGGTGCTCTATTTTGTCCAAGGCACTAAGGCAGCATGGTTTCTGAGAGTATATCACGCATTTGATGGTCTAGTTTTCTTTTTTTTGCGACTGTTAGATGCTTCGGTGGGAAGATAGAGATTTTTAGGTATCAATCTCATGCATATCCACGTGCATGCATGTTGGTGGGTGCATGTATTTTCCATCCTTATAATACTACTAATGTGCATAGCCGAGCTAGCTATGAGAAGAAAAATGAGTAAGTGGTGTACTACTAGTCCACTACGTTTTGTTCACCACCTCTAGCTTTATCCATGCAGTTCCATCGTACAAAAGCAACGCCTGACACCAGCAGCGAGCAGCGTCTAGCGCCAAGGGAACAGCGAACATGCAAAAGCGGTGTAGCCCACATTCAACAGCACCAGTCAGGCAGCCACAAGATTGAGTGCAGGAGGTCTGGCGCACAGCATGCAACAGCAGCGTCGGGCGGGCGGGCGATACTGCGGTACAACAGCAGGTAGGTGTTTCATTTTTAGTCCCACCTCACCGCGGGATGAAGATTATCACCGCCTTAAATAGCTGTCTCCCGTGAGCTATACTTCTGTAACTGTATTCGCTCGTGTGCGCCACTGTACTCGCTCGTGTGCGCCACTGTACTCGCTCGTGAGCTAGACTGTACTCGCCCGTGTGCGCGACTGTACTCGCTCGTGCGCCACTATACTCGCTCGTGCGCTACTGTACTCGCTAGTCTGCGTGACTGTACTTGCTCAGCTGCGACTGTAGTCGCTCAGCTGCAACTGTACTCGCTGGTGTGCGTCATTGTACTCGCTCGTCTTTGGAACTGTACTCGCTGGTGAGGTAGTTCTGATCAATCGATTCACTTGTTAGCTAGCTAGGTACTCCGTAGTTTGGATGGATGAATCCATTTGTCCAATGTGTACCTCACGACCTAGAGGCCACGTACTTGCATCGCACGCACGCGGGAGGATACGTACTTGGAGTTGCTACGCGCGCGGGCGGGCGTACCTCGCGGCTGGAGGCCACGTACTTGGTCGTGCGCGGGCAGGCTTGGGGTTTGGAGCCTGTACTTGCGCAGGCATGGTGGACTTGCGGGACTCTCACACGGGACTGCGGGCCTGCCACGTGTCAACCAATTCTACATTCCTGGAGCATGTTTTTCCCTTTACGAAGGTTGGTCTCTAGGTAGTGGTACCCTGACGCGCGAGCGCCAGGGAGGAGGACCCTCTTGAGGAGCCGGAGAGGCTTGAAGAATATAGAAGGCGGAGCTGGGCCCGGTGCTACCTGGACTGTAGCACCGGTCTAGCTCAATAGTACTAGGTTGCAGGTATGAGGTAACCTGGCCAGAAACGAGCAGCCCATGAGTTTAGCACCCCGCCTCCTTGGCCCATCTGCTTGTTTCCTTCGGCTCCTACCCAATTCGATGGAAATGACTCGCTGGCGCGCGCGCGCCAGGGTGCATCGTTTCGCTGAAGGGATTTAGGTATTGGGCTGGGCCCGTTAAAGCTCGCGGGTGGCTTGGTTCGCAGAGCTGGTTCCTTTCTTCCGTAGTTCCGTGTTGTTCGGTTCCGTACTGGACTACTGTTTGTTTGGTGGTAGTAGTAGTACAGTTAGCGATTAGGATGTGTACGTACGTACAATACAATCGTTTTCTAAAAGAATCTTCACGTAGAAATTGCATGTATATATGTTTCGAGTTTCGTGCCCTTTTCTCCTTCTATTATTTTTTTGTTCTTTGTTTTCTTAGTTTAATTTTATGGTTCTATGTTTTCTTTTTTCCCATGGTTTTTTTTTCTTTTCTTTCTTCTTTCTCAGCTTCATTTATTTTTCATGTTTTCAATTTGTTTGGTTCACTTCTTTTTTCCTTTTTATTATTTAATTATTTTTTATGTCTTCTAGTAGGATTTTTCATCTAGGTTTATTTTTTTCACG
Source organism: Lolium rigidum (assembly GCF_022539505.1). Taxonomy (NCBI): domain Eukaryota; kingdom Viridiplantae; phylum Streptophyta; class Magnoliopsida; order Poales; family Poaceae; genus Lolium; species Lolium rigidum. The sequence continues at coordinate 260,565,724 of NC_061508.1, forward strand.
TAGCGCAGGGTAATTGCTTGGTGGCGCGCGTGCGCTACGGAAAAAAATAGTTGTTACCCGCGGTGTAGATAGTTGTTCCCCGTCGTGTAGATAGTTGTTCCCTGCCGTGTAGATAGTTGTTCCTCGCCGTGTAGATAGTTGTTCCCTGCCGTGTAGATAGTTGTTCCCCGCGGTGTAGATAGTTGTTCCCCGCGGTGTAGATAGTTGTTCCCTGCCGTGTAGATAGTTGTTCCTCGCCGTGTAGATAGTTGTTCCTCGCGGTGTAGATAGTTGTTCCCTGCCGTGTAGATAGTTGTTCCCCGGCGTGTAGATAGTTGTTCCCCGCGGTGTAGATAGTTGTTCCCCGCGGTGTAGATAGTTGTTCCCTGTCGTGTAGATAGTTGTTCCCCGCCGTGTAGATAGTTGTTCCCCGCGGTGTAGATAGTTGTTCCCCGCCGTGTAGATAGTTGTTCCTCGCGGTGTAGATAGTTGTTCCCTGCCGTGTAGATAGTTGTTCCCCGCGGTGTAGATAGTTGTTCCCTGCCGTGTAGATAGTTGTTCCCCGCGGTGTAGATAGTTGTTCCCCGTCGTGTAGATAGTTGTTCCCTGCCGTGTAGATAGTTGTTCCCCGCCGTGTAGATAGTTGTTCCTCGTGGTGTAGATAGTTGTTCCCGGCCGTGTAGATAGTTGTTCCCCATCGTGTAGATAGTTGTTCCCTGCCGTGTAGATAGTTGTTCCCCGCTGTGTAGATAGTTGTTCCTCGCGGTGTAGATAGTTGTTCCCTGCCGTGTAGATAGTTGTTCCCTGCCGTGTAGATAGTTATTCCCTGCTGTGTAGATAGTTGTTCCCAGGGGCGGAGCTCCCAGTAGGGCAAGGTAGGGCAGCCGCCCTACCTTGATTTTTGATGAATACAGTTAGATGCGCGTGTTTTTTCTGAAAATTTTGAGTGGTCATACATCGAAAAAGGACTCCGTATGAGAAAGTTATTCGTGTTTCAGTAAAAACACTGCGCAAAATCGATTACAGGCCAAAAACATAGACTATTTTTACCTCCAAATATAAACTCGTATTATAGATTCAATGTGAATAATATTGCTTGTATTAAAGAGATTTATCATTGAATGTACCCTAGTATATACAGGATAAACTCGAGTTATTCATTATACATACTTGTAGAATTGAAGAATTTTTAGATGTTTTAAAGACAAGTAATACTTTCTCCGACCGCGTTGTTACTCCATTAAGATGACATAGGGTTTACCCGTGGCGACATCAATAATTGAAAGGAATTTTCTAGCAACAAATATAATCAAAATCGAGTAGCGCATCGAATGAGGGATAATCAAACGTCTTGATTATTTGAATTACATCATATTTTTTAAGAAGATGTAAAGCCTTGCCGTTGAGTTAGCATTATAGGTATGTTTTTTAGGTTATACTTATAATCAAATATTTTTTATTTTCATTGTATTGAGATAATACTACTTTTTAGGACTATTTGATATTTGCATCATTCAAAGTTCGTCCTACCTTAGATTTTTTTCGTCCTTCGCCACTGGTTGTTCCCTACTGTCTAGATGTTGTTCCTCTCCGTCTAGGGTGTTGTTCCCTACCGTCTAGACTGGTGTTCCCCTTCGTCGAGGTTGTTGTTTCGCTTCATCGAGGTTATTGTTCCTCTCGTCTAAGAAAATGAGCGTGCATGTGACAGAAAATGTAGCTACGCAGCTAGGAGTGGCAGGAGCTAGCAAAGCTAGCAGCTGGCCGGCGGCTCGGTACGTACGCATGTACGTATAGATTATACGGCCGGAGCAAATACGCCATACATGACTTTTTTTTTTGAGGAAAACGCCATACATGACTTAAGCGGCAGGGAGCGTCACGTCGCATGAATTAGGCCCAGTACATGCATGGTAGGTGATCAGGAGCGTCGCGTGTATGGATTAAGCGGCTGGAAGGCCCGGAACGTTGCTACGTACGCATGCACTCGGAAGCGCACCACGTTTCCAGAGCAGTTCCACCTTTTTAGTCACACATCGCTAATCGAAGGAGCAAAACACTAGCTTAAATACCCGCTCGCGGTAGTAGTTGCCAACCAGTTCTCGTCGCTAGCTTCGATCCAGCTGTTAGACAGCGATCGATACCCGTCTGACGTAAATGGGCTGTCAAATAAAAAGCCCACCCGACGGATTCCTGTGCGAAGTATACGACAGGGAGCGCGCGAGCGATAGGGAGGAGGACCCAATTCGATCGTTGTTCATATCTGCATGATCATAACGAGGCTCGTAAGCAGAGGTACAACGCAAACCTCTTAAGCGAGCGCTTAGGTGATAAAAAATAATATGTATGAAAATTGAAAATTAGCCAAGCGCCCTGCCTTCCAACGCAAGCCCCTAAACCAGGTGCTAGAAAGCATTTATTTCTGGCGTATGGATAGCATCACTTTAGCAAAACCGTTGGTTACGAGAGAAAAATGCCTTAGTGCTCGGCGCAACTTTCCACATCGACGCAAGCGGTAATCCCAGGATTGGTCGGGAATTAAGCGTATCTGCTGGGATATTTTTCTTAGCGCTCGTCTAAGAGGCCGCGTTGTACTTGCCCTTAGTCCGTCGCCTGAACTCCTTTGCCCTAGTCCCCATCGGCAGGGAGGCATAGACACTTAGTGACCCTCGGGGACGTTCCAACATGCAACGGCATATTGGCAAGGCGGCTATCACCTTTTTACTTGTCCATGATATGCTCATCCCTCCGGCCTCCATCCTGCAATTTGCATCAACATTGATCTGTTCTTCTTAATTCCTAGTCTGCTAAGGTTTGTTTTTCCATCCCCTAAAATCTTGAATGTGTCAAGAAGCCTAGTAAATTTTGGTTGATTTTTTTTGATTTAACTACTAGATTGTTTCAAATAATTCTTTCAATTGCGAAGATGGGGAGATTTTATCCAAAAGTAGATATGTGCATGCTAATTGCCTAAACCCATTAATAGATCATAGCAAGTTACTGTTCGGAAAGTGTTTGTGGCTCTCGAGCTTCAGTGCTAGCGCCATTTAAAAAATATTTTTGTAAGTTAAAAAAATCTGAAAATAATTCTGAAGATTGTCACTGATACATCAATCATGCAAAATCTCAACCTAGAATTCTTTTTATTTTGGGCTGGACAAAAAAGACAAAATCTGACATGGTTTAGAGATTTGAAAACGTACTGCTCAGATCTACACTTATGATTTTTATGTAGTTTCAACAATAAAGTATTTGAAATTGATTTTTTGAACGTTTGTGGGATACATCATTAACTATATATGCATTTTTTCAGATTTTTTGAAACTTAAAAATATATTTTTTTGGTATTTTTTAAACCAAGAGCACTGGTGCCCTTGTGCACCAAATCTCTATTACTGGTAGGTTATTTACTATTGAATTCAGCTTTCATGTCACTTCTCGTTCATATTTATGATGTTTGTTCTGTTATGTATATGCAGATCGATGTCTCAAGTGGATGGTTGGTGAATAAAAATCCTCAATGTGATGATGGTATTTCCTTAGTGAGCTTTCAATCTTTTTTCACGGAAACACAAGAACCCAACAAGCCCGTACGAACAGAAATGTCTGCGGGCCTAGGAAAAATGGGCCAGGAGGAGCGGCGCCGCACTTGCCAACACCGTTTCAGCATCCTTGCACACTTGTGAGACCACATGTCCAACCACCAATGATGTGCTTACCGCACGCCTCGCCGCTATCACCGCGCCAAGCACGAACCCACACCACATCAGGCCACACTACAGATCCATCAGTCATACCCGACCGATGTCGAGTTCCAAGCATCTCTCGAACCCTGAGCTCCAGTCCGAATAACGTGGCTGTCAATTCCTGCTGACTAGGCTTCGACTCTCTGCATGCTTACGTCGTAGCCCCTCCATCAACTGAATGGAATCTCCGCTAGATTCCAACTCCACCTTCAACATGACTCCATGGATAATTAGTCCACCCGCGCCCCGTTGACTTCAAATTCTCTTACGTACGCCTCTTGAATCAACCCCGCGACATCGCCATGATGCATGGAATCCGTCACATCGACGGAGGCGATCTAGAGGCTGTATTTCCCCGGCAAACTCTCAAACCCTTGCGGTGTATTCACGTAGAGCTTTGAAGGAAATTCAGCCGCCCATTCTACCTGCGACGAATGTGCAGATAAAAAGAAGAGGCAGGGGAAAGCAAGTTGACGCAACACCGTGCGGAAGATCAGCAGATTGGCCCAACAAAATATGAGCGGCCTCTCCGCCGAGCAGAGAGCACAAGTGGTACTGGTGAAGCGTGCAGGACTGGAAATGAAGGATGGATCTCTATGGAAAGAAGCTATGGCAAAACAAAGAGATGACAAACAAAGAGTTATCCCAAGAAGATATTGTTAGGATGACAAATTTGTTCAAAATAATTGTGCCAGAGGCTTATACCCCGTAAACGGGTGTTCTGGTCGAAGAGGCCACGTAGGGCTGTAGCCCAAATTGGCACGTCAACAGGTCGCCCAATTCATTTTCTCATGAATACTGCTAATATTATCTTTTTATGCTGAAACATAAGAGGCCTAAATGGCAAGGCAAGACGTGACGTGATTAGAAACTTGGTCGTCTCCTCTAAAACAACGATGGTATGCCTCGAAGAGACAAAATTTGAGACCTAGTAAATGTGTTGGACCCGCTTATGATGAATTTTTCTATTTTGCCTGCCGATGGAACCGATCTCTTCCCTGTCTCTCCTCTCAGCCGCCGCCTCAAGCCTAGCCTCCAGTTCATCCTCCTCCATAGATTGGTTCCCCCTCCTCCGGTCGGCTTCGCCGGCGTCGGGAGGAGTGGGGAACCCGATCTATGCGTGGAGTTTCGAATAAAAGTATTGTTTTCATTAGATTATGTTAGGATTTTGGTAGCCGCCTTCTTGTTGGTTTCCCCTCAATGGAGATGGCATCGTCTGCAATAAGTGATCTTCGGCCTTTCGTTCGGCGACGAGATTTTCTTCCCGACGTCAATGGTGGTGTTGAACAATCACAATTTTCTAGGTATGGGCCTTCGGATCTTGCTTCGCCAGATCGATTTTGGATCTTTTGTCGTTGTTGCCGCGAGGAGGATTATTCTCGCAGTTTTGTCCCGGCTGCTACGTCCTCGACAATGGTGATTCGTACTCTCGGCTCTCCATCGACGACGACAAAGCTAGTCGGTTATTATTCCCTGATATACTGGTGTTGGTACTCTTGCCGATGTTGTATGACTGCTTTAATGGTTGCGTGCGTGCACGCAGCCTTGGCATTGCGGCTCAAAAAATATGGGAGAACTTTCGTCGGTATCTACGGGTCTATGGTTCGTTATCTATCTTTGGCTGCCTTCGGAAGAGTACAAGATTGTGTTCGGAAGAAGAAAGAAATTGAAGACCTCGAAGATTTGTTACTATCTTTTAGACTTTATTTTGTAATCGTTGGAATCAGTTCATATATCTCTACCATGTACTATTTGTTGCTATGAATATATGTGGTATTGATTGTCAAAAAAAATAAATTGGTTGTGACCAATGTTTTACAGGTGAATTCTCGGTTTCAGTTCGCTTCACTGCATATGGTCAAAATCATTTTTGGGTCACACCGGTTTATGGGCCACAGGAGGAACAAGATAAAATTCGTTTTTTTTTTTGGAGGAAATAAGGAACACTAGGAATAATTGTCCCCGTGCTTGGGCAAATTTCTCAAGATAAATGTAACAGAAATCTTAACAGAAGAATGATGGGCAAATTTCGGCTGGTGGTCAATGATCTCGCTTTAAACGTCATTTATCTGAATGGTCGGGCATTCACATGGACAAATGACAAAAGAAATAGAACGCTCACCAGGATTGATCGCATGCTAGGGTCGGTGGAATGGCATACATGTTTCCCAGGGTGTTTTTTGCAGGCATATATCTTCATCTATTTCAGATCACTGCCCCCTAATGCTGTCCGCAGCGAGCAACACATACAAATGCACTCGTTTCAGATTTGAAGCTCACTGGGCCAAAAAAGGATGGTTTTCTCGAGGTGGTGGAACAAGCATGGACGAGTAATGGAAGTAATGGCTCCTCAAATCCAATAGCTTACTTCAATTATAAACTGCGGAAGACTGCACATGCCCTGCAAAGCTGAAGTGCCAAAACGTTTGGAGATATTAAACAAAAAATAGTCTGGGCAAATACGATAATTGCGTTGCTCGATCAAGCAGAAGATATCCGTACACTATCATTCCAAGAAAGGTAGTTCAGAAGGGAATTGAAAAAAAAAGCTTCTCAGACTATGTACAGTTCAAAGAATTATGGCTAGACAGAAATCAAGGCTTACTTGGCTCAGCGAAGGTGACGCGAACACAAGCTACTTCCATACACATGCTGACATGCAAGTCACAGAAGGAGACAAAATTTCATCGGGTCTTTGAAAGTCAGACAACACATGTTCACAGAACATGATGAAATTGAAAAAGCCCTCACTGATCACTATATTAGCAGATTTGGTACTCCAGCAAACCAGAACAACAAAGCTTGACCTTGAATACCTTGGAATGAATCACATGGACCTGCAAAACCTCGAACGGCCTTTCTCCGAGGAAGAAATCTGAGAGGCAATTAAAGAAATGTCCAATGAGAAGGCCCCTGGCCCAATGGATACATCATTACCTTCTATCAGAGTTGCTGGAACATAATCAAGAAGGATACGGTTGAGGCTTTTTCAGCTTTTTACAAGCTGGATGGTCGTCAGGTCGTGCCTTCGATCAGATAAACTGTCAGAGTGTATGTCATAGATTGTAACAAAGGATAGAAGCTGGCTCAAACCTATTGTAGGGCCAGTTTATAGGTTGCACATCACATTGCAATACACATGTAAATGTAGTTAATGTTTAATTATCAAGTTTTAAACTGATATCAATAGCTTGCCTTGCCAAGGTGTGGAGCAGTTCACCTCTGTACTAGTACGTACTAGTGTTGATGCATATATTTGCCTCAATAAAAAAGATGGTTATTAGCGTGAGGGTGCATGTATTAATCAGATCATGGAGCGCATATACCAATCATTCAGACTATATTCTACACTAGTACAAGCAGGTTACTAAATCAGTGGTGTATTACTATAGTATTGAGCAGCTTGATTTAGCAACACAGCTACTTAGCCTGATGCTTAGCAGTGGAAAATCCACTGTGATCTCCCTCACTTCACTTGTCCTACTACGCCTGGAGTGTGTCAACAATCTACTGTGAGGTGGCGGATATAGGGATATAAACTTTTAACTAGGGGAGAAGAACTAGAGGATTGCACCCTGAAAAACATTTCAAGTAGAACAGAGCTTAACATGCATATTAGTACAGAATAGGTACATGTGATGATGCAAGGAAAACTCCAAACAAATTCCTACTCATTCTTCCTAGCATCTGAAAGTGGAAGAGAAATTTATTAGCCATAAGAAAATATTTTATGAGCCAACGGAAAAAACTTAAGGGAAAACATACATACTGGCTGCCTTAAACCAATCTTGTAGACATATCAAGCCTAAGGAAAGTTGCACAATTTATAGTTTCTCGGAACTGCTCCTACAGTTGCATCAAGCCAGCACCAAACTAGTACAAAAAACAGGTCCACACCACAAAAGTAGACCAACGTGGAGGAAACTGAATCATTCTCTAATTAAGTACCGTAGTGTGTGTTTAATACAATAGGAAACTGATATTTAAACATGGTGTTATGGTGTTTTTCATTGGAGGAACACATCAAATCCTCACCTCGATGCCTTGATCAATCCTCACTGACTGACATAGTACCATTGTAGTAACAGAAACCCCGGGTCCTAAACTTAGTTGAATGTAATTAAAGCAGTCATTGACGATATGGAGAGTACTAGCACATAACTGCCGAACCATATCGCAAACTACATGAACAAATTTTGTTACCGAGAGTTTGTGTTTTGAAAAACCTAGTTTGTAGTATCACTGAGCTCTGTTGTGGTTTTGTTCATGCAATGGAACCGGGAAGAAAATCCTTGACAGTCTACAGGAAAAAAAATGCTATAACTGAAGTAAGATAATGTAGCGGGTTACTGGTCCGTCTGCAATGGGTGACTGACACACCCAGTCCAAGTTCAGTCATAGCAACGGAAACTTCAGGTCAGTTGTATGACTTTGCTGATACAGTTGCCTTTGCTACCTTCGGCAGGAAAGGGCTGACCAATGCATATGCATTTGCTGAACTTAACATGCACTACCACCTTACCTTGGTTAAAACAGAGTAACTTTCTGTTAAAAGATCTGATCAAGAGCATCACACCATGGCGGCGACGGCGCCTGCTATCCTTGGTCGCTCGTTTCTATTCCCCCTAGTCGCTAATTCTTTTTCCTGAGGGTTTCCTAGTCTAGATATGTGGGACTATGCGGCAACTGCGGGCCAGCCAGTCTATTCCGCTTATTTTCCTTAACATTCCGTGGGCTCCCGCAAAAGTAGTTCAATGGGCTCAGTTTGAGGCGTCGTGGACGACCCAATTCCGCTTGCATGGTGATCCCCGCGGAAGTAATTTGTCCAGTTCAATATTTTTCTGAAGCACCCATCTTACAGTACAATCAGAATTGGCCTTCCTTTCCCATTCCATAGTCAGTTCAGTCAACATGGAAGGGCCAAGCCCGCTGTCCCCTGTGCGCAACACCTGAAAGCAGGAATGTGTGATAAAATTAGCGTCGACGGGCTTCTCAATCATAACTAGGCTGTGACTCTCCACATCGAACAGAAGGATGTTATTTTCACCAAGTAACCAGAAAATTGCATTCCCAACCATGATGCTTGGGACGAAGTCATTAATAAAATTGTCATCATTGACAAGGGGACGATATTCCCTCAAGCCCCGACTGTGATTCATAGACACAAGTTGCACATGTGTAGCCATCGGTCATGCCCATTATGACCGATTTGAAGTGGCAATCAGCATGCACATAGGTTGTTCCACCATGGAGCCAGAATCTGCAAATAGTTCTGACCATGTAAAGAAATTGCAACATGCAGACCGACACATCCATCTAAGAAAAGTCTAAAAAGTTCCAGAAAAAACTGAACGTGGATCAGCTTCTTGTGTCTCATACAATTTATTTCCCTGGAGACGAGTAGCAGATCAAAAGAAAAATTAAATCTGATAACACAGCACAACACAAATCTGAAATAAGTGCAGATGACAGTAAGGTCCACAACTAATGTCAGCAAACTCATAGATTGTAACAGGTACAATACAACAGTTGATGATTAGTGATTACTTATAACTCTGATATAAGATCATTTAAGCTACTTACGTCACTATAATTCAGTTGTTCATTTCTATAGGGGAACCTGAGAACAAAACATCTAATTTCTTCTTCACTTGTTCTATGACATCCTTAATAAAAGGTTAGCAAAAGAGTAGGATTATCACAAGTACCAGCAGCACTCACAGAGGCGAATATGGCAAGCCAATCATACAATTGTCTCGTCGTTAATATGGAGATGGCTAAATCAAACATCAAGTTATACAAATCTTACATTCATACTGTAGTATAAACAGAGGACATTATACCTGAATCAATAGCTTCACACAGGATACAAAAGATTTGGGTAATGCATTGACTAAAGGTCCAAATAGACGAGTACCTTTGTTGGTCTGGAAAATAAATAACTTCATTTTCACAAGTGCCGCTTGACTTGAGGAAAGTACTCTTGCCACAAGTGCAGCTGCGAACCAAACGGATGGCCAACTAAGCCGCACGTTCCTAAAATTATGCCTACAAATACAGGTGGGAACAATTGGATAACCAACTAAGCCAAGCCGTTATCTGATCGATCGGCTCAGCAAACCCTCCTTCTCTCTTCTAATCTTTCATGTGCCGGCCTCCCACGATCTTTGAGAGATCCATGGAGTATTCAAACCCACAACTTCTCATCCAACAACATGTTGCAATTGTACAATGCAGGGCAACAGGAGTGATACATCACCATCTTGGTTTACTAGTCCAAAACCCAGGGACGGCATTTACACAATCACCTGGCGTGCATCCTCACTAGCGGCACCTGGAAGCTAAAGGTGCTTATCGGAAATGCGAGGGAGTCTAGTTACCAGCTTGACGTGGGGGTCGACGGAGTGGAAGAAGGTGCGGGGTGAGTAAACGAACTGGTCGTTGCCGCGGCGCCGGATGTCAGCCTGAGGTCCTGCTCGGGGCTGACCCCGCCGCCGGGCGTGGAGAGGTTGGAAACCCGGAGCACACGAGCAACGCGGGGTGGGCGCTTCTGTTCCGCGCCCTTGGCTTCGCCGGTAGCTGAAGCCAGTAGGGACTGGCGGTGGTTTCCGCCGCCGGGGGCGCGAGGGAGTGGTCAACCTGAAATCCAACTACTGATCCACATTGCTGCAACCTGAAAGTCTGAAACTATATATACTGTACTAGTACTGAATTTGGGGGAAATTCCAGCAAGATACATAGAAAAAATTCGAGCAAATTCACCGAGTACAAAAATCCAAACACAAATCCACATGGCAAAATTCGTATCAATCTCTCTCGGAAACTTCGGACCCATTACAATGTTGGATCACAAATTGAAATTTTGAGAATTCAGACGTGGCCGCGTGATGGCAAGACCCAGACGAAGTTGGAGAGATGGGAAGGAGGGGCCGTCGGAAGCAGGCGCTCGATCACCTGCGTATCGAAGCAGTAGCGGCCATTGTCAGCACAGCGATAGGTGGTGGTGAGGCGACGGTAGCCATCTCTGTCGTCGAGGAAGAAGATGAACGACGGCTTGGTGAGGACGGAGCGGTAGACCTTGGAGTGGCCGCGGCCGAGGAACATGAGCATTCCCGTGGGGCGGGACAGCCGCTGCCAGGAAATCCTCGGTGCGCCATCCGGCGAGCCCTCCCGCTCGGTGTGTACGGCGAAGACCTCCAACTCGGAGGTGCCCTGCCGCGGCAGTCGAACTCGCCTCGCCATGAGCATGGCATCGCGCACAGGGCAGAGGTACCGCGCGGCGCGGGATCCCGAGAGATCAGCACCCAGGATGTAGAAGTTTCTCTCGAAGGCGAGGCCGCCGTCCTGTAGGCGAACCGGGGTGTACCTCCACAGGTCCTGTCGGATGGACAGGACGAAGAAGCTGTCGAATGCCTCGCTGTAGTGGACGTCGTCGATAGGGCAGTCGGGCAGCATCATGCGCCAGCGCCAGACACCCTGCGCGTCGTCTTCGTCTTGGACGCCAGGGACTGGCGCCGGTAGCGGTGGGCACCAGGCCTCCATGCCTGCCGTCCAGAAGATGAGAGCAGTGTCGCCAAGGGCGGTGGCGGCGAAGAGGCCGCGCCCTCCGGTGATGGCCTGGATGACCACGCTCTGAAGGTGCGCGGAGTCGGGGAGGCGCAGTCGGTCAGGAAGAGTCTGTGATACTGCTCCGGTGGAGAGGTCCATGATGCCATAGAGGGTGGGATTCGCCACCGTGAAGGCGAGCGCGATCCTGCCGCCGACGAAGGAGCCGATGACGCGCCTGCCGTGGAAGCTAGGCGCAGTCGGAACCAGATGCGTCTCTCCGACGACGACATCGAACACGGAGCTCAAGCCCTGATCGGCGGAGGCGGCGAGGACGCAGGGAAGGAGCGGCGGACGGGCCCCGAGACGGCGCCAGTCCCGGCAGACGGCCAAGCAGCGGGCGCGGTCGAGGTAAGATCCAAGGAGGAAGAATATGCGCTGCCATGCGTCGTCCGGAACATCTTCCCACGTCGCCATGGTCTTGTGGATTCTTGCTTTCTTGGTGTTGAAAGAAGAGGGCGGGCGAGGTTCGGAGAAGGCCGGGGCGGGCGCGCAGGCTGGGTGGTATTTTGGGTTTGAGACGAGGGGACTGTTTCCATAAATGGCTGACTACTGACGTCATCCGTCGGCCAGGAACATCACACAACGGCGTTCTTGGGCGTCTCATCCTTCATCAGCCAACAAACGAAAATGTTATGGGGTTCGCACCACTGATACACGGCACACACCTGACACGCGCGCCGGATAGTCTAGCGAACCTGTTAAGCCATCGGTTACGTGTTGTGTAGATAGGGAAAAGCCTCCTATGTGTTGTGGTACCTGTATGGTCGAAATACTACTCCGTACACCATACACATACCTATTACATACTTTAATATCCTCTTAATCTAAACCGCTTAAACTCATTTAATTGTTTTAAGCAAGTGTTTTGGTGAAACCATCTGCAATCTGATCCTTAGTGGAGATAAACCTGGTATCAAGGCTGTTGTTGGCAACACGCTCCCGATCAAAATGATAATTAATCTCAATACACTTAGTGCGAGCATGGAACATTGGATTGGCAGGCAGAAAAGTGAAACCTAGATTATCACACCATAGACAAGGCTTCTCACGAAGCGTCACACCAAGTTCACGAGGGACATCTTCAACCCATATTAACTATGTAGTTGCATTGACCAAGGCTTTATATTCAGCATCAGTGCTAGAACGAGACACAATGGCTCTAGCACTCCAAGATACCGGATTTGGACCTAAGAATATGGCAAATCCACTAGTGGAACATCGATCCTCAAGATAGTCTGCCCAATATGCATCTGAAAAAACACTAAGAAGTGTAGATGAAGACTTTTTGAATGTGATACCAAGATGAGATGTATCCTTAACATAACGAAGAATGCGTTTAGCAGCTGTTCAATGAGCAGTAGTATGAGCATGAAGGTATTGACAGACCTTATTAACAGAAAACGATAGATCTGGACGTGTGAAGGTGAGGTACTGAAGACCACCAGCTATATTGTGATACTGAGAGCTATCATCGAGACCAAGAGGAGAAACTTCATGCAAGGATAGGGGCTCGAATGGGGACAACGGTGTGGGAGTTTATTTGCACTCAAGCATGCCAACTCGAGTGAGAATATCATGAGCATATTTCTGTTGTGTAAGGAGAAAACCATCTTCTGTTCTTTTGGCCTCCATACCAAGAAAATAATGAAGATCGCCCAAATCTTTAATAGCAAAGTGCACATTGAGATCCTTGAGAAGGACTGAGATAGCATCATCAGAGGAGCTCGTCACAAAAATATCATAAACATATATGAGAACAAAGATGGTAATGCCGGACTTATCATAGAGAAACACGGAGGCGTCAGCCTTGGATGGAAGAAAACCAAATTGATGCAGCTTAGCACTCAGCCGAGAGTACCAGGCTCGGGGAGCTTGCTTCAAACCATATATAGCTTTATCAAGTCTGCAAACATAATGTGGAGTATCAGGATGTTCAAAACCAGGTGGTTGCTTCATATACACTTCCTCTTCCAGAATACCATGAAGGAACGCGTTCTTGACATCTACGGGTATTTTGGGTTTGAGACGAGGGGACTATTTCTATAAATGGCTGACTACTAACGTCATCCGTCTGCCAGGAACATCACACAACGGCGTTCTTGGGCGTGTCATCATTCATCCTTCATCAGCCAACAAATGAAAAAGTTATGGGGTTCGCACCACTGATACACGGCACAAACCTGACACGCCGGATAGTCTAGCGAACCTGTTAATGTTTGTGGAAAGAGGTGTAGGCCATCGGTTACGTGTTATATAGATAGAGAAAAGCCTTTAACACTAGTGGGGAACACGCCTTTGTCGCGGGCCGTTAGAGCCTTACGTCCCGGCTGATAATCCGGGACAACGGAGGCGGGACAAAAGACCCTCTTTGTCCCGGCTCGCTTACCAGCCGGGACATAAGAGCATCTCCAGTCGCGTCCCTCAAACCTTCCCCCAAACGACGCCGGATTGAGCGTTTGGGGGACGTGTTTTGTTCGTGCCGCGTCCCCCAAACGCCGTCCCCAAATAAATATTAGTGCACGAAAATAAAGGTTTTCATTCAAATTTGATTATATATTACAAAGTTTGAATGAAAACGGCTAGATTTTATATAAACCCTAGCCCATCGACCGTCCGGCGGTGCGTTCAACGGCCCTGCCCCGTCGTCGCCTCCCCTCCACCGCAGTTCCTGCTGCGCGCGCCGCCTCTCCATGCGTAGGGCGGTGAGCAGACGCCGCTGCTCCAGCAGCGCGTCGTCACCTGCCCTCCTCTGCTGCGCCGCCTGGAGGGAGAGCTCGATGGCGCGGCGAATCTGCGCCTCTTCGCGGGCACGTGCGTTGTTCTAGAGCTTCTCTACCTCGTCCCTTCGTATTCTTGTCAAGCTTGGAGCAATTGCCTACCAAAATTTGGAACTTCTTCCGTCTCCTCCGTTACCTTGATGTGTTTCATGTTTGTCAGCTCAAGAGTTGTTTCTAAGCACTCCTTCCATGAGTTAACCATGAGATACTCGATCTTTGAGAAGATCCACCGTCCAGTGTCATTCCCTCTTTCCATTAGAGTGAAGAAAGCACATGAAGAGTGTAACATCCCAAATTTCAATAAGAAGAAGAAGAAGAAGAAGAATTCCAGAGATCCAAATTTCAGAACCAACAAAAACTTTTTCTTGCATATAGTACCATGCATAGGACTTGTGCATTTTGAGTGATATGCCATGATGATTGTTCTTATGCTTATGTGATAAACCCTAAAACCCTAATTGGATCAAGTGATGATCACAATTCAAATCAAATAAAAAGAGAAAGAAGTCAAATAAGAAAAACCCTAAAACCCTCACATATGGTTTATGCCATTTTTACAAATCTTTACCCTAGACCAATTTGGTCTTCACCATTAGTTGCATTATGTTACTAAACACTTATTACAACTTTTGGAATCAAAGAAACACAAATCAAATCAAATTCAAACTCAAAATGGGATCACATATGATAATGGTCAAATCTGCCATTTACATTCTGGTCACTACTTTGAGCCCTTGTATTTCAAGTTTTTCAAACTAAACTTTCCCAATTCTTTGCATGTCATCCAAGAGCACATCAAGGTGAACAACTTTGGTAAAGACCACCATGCCAAATTCATCTTGGATAAAAAACTATGCTATGTAAAGTTGAGACTTTTTAATATGAGCAACAATCTCACTTTGTCAAATTTTGCTATTCCTTGATTTTTAAAATTCCATCACCACACATAGTTGTCTCTTGTCATTTACAAATTAACCAAACTCACCACTTTAAAATTTTGGAACCTTTTGAACTCAACCAAATTTGGGCAAAATTTGCAATTTACAAATAGGGATTAATTGCAAACACTATTTAAAATAGTGTCTTGGCCAAACCTACTGCCCCAAGCTACTCTAACCTGTCCCCTGGCTCCCTCTCTCTCTCTTGCTTGCATAGGAACCCTAGGAGAAACCCTAAGGTGACAAGAACATGGCCATGCCGGCCATGTCTCAACCATGCCGCACCCCCTCTCTTCTCCTTCCTCTTCATCACTGGCCCTAGTGCCCAAACGCGCCACAACACCTCCCTAGCCACGCCTAGCCACGCCACTGCCACGAACGACGACGACCACCGCCGGAGATCGCGCGCCTAGAATCGCCCAGGATGCCGATGACGTCGCAGCGCGCACGCCACAGGCACCCACAGGCCACCTGCCGCCTCGCCAGCACAAGCCTGCCTTGGACCCCCTGCGAGCACGTTGAGCATCGCCGTGCCACCGCGGACGCGCCAGACACGCGCGCGACACGAACCCTGGCCCGTGATACGTCTCCGACGTATCGATAATTTCTTATGTTCTATGCCATATTATTGATGATACCTACATGTTTTATGCACACTTTATGTCATATTCGTGCATTTTCTGGAACTAACCTATTAACAAGATGCCGAAGTGCCGGTTCTCGTTTTCGCTGTTTTTGGTTTCAGAAATCCTAGTAACGAAATATTCTCGGAATTGGACGAAACGAAGACCCGGGGCCCTATTTTTCCACGGAGCTTCCGGAAGACCGAAGAACACACGAAGTGGGGCCACGAGGTGGCCAAGCTATAGGGCGGCGCGGCCCAAGCCTCGGCCGCGCCGACCTATAGTGTGGGCCCCTCGTTAGCCCCCGACTCGCCCTTCCGCCTACTTAAAGCCTCCGTCGCGAAACCCACGATGCGAAAAACCACGATACGGAAAACCTTGCGAGACGCCGTCGCCGCCGATCCCATCTCGGGGGATTCGGAGATCTCCTCCGGCACCCTGCCGGAGAGGGGATTCATCTCCCGGAGGACTCTACACCGCCATGGTCGCCTCCGGAGTGATGAGTGAGTAGTTCACCCCTGGACTATGGGTCCATAGCAGTAGCTAGATGGTTGTCTTCTCCTCATTGTGCTTCATTGTTGGATCTTGTGAGCTGCCTAACATGATCAAGATCATCTATCCGTAATTCTATATGTTGTGTTTGTCGGGATCCGATGGATAGAGAATACCATGTCATGTTAATTATCAAGTTATTATACATGTGTTGTTTATGATCTTGCATGCTCTCCGTTACTAGTAGAGGCTCTGGCCAAGTTTTTACTCTTAACTCCAAGAGGGAGTATTTATGCTCGATAGTGGGTTCATGCCCGCATTGACACCGGGACGAGTGATGTAAAGTTCTAAGGTTGTGTTGTGCTTGTTGCCACTAGGGATAAAACATTGGCGCTATGTCCGAGGATGTAGTTGCTGATTACATTACGCACCATACTTAATGCAATTGTCCGTTGCTTTGCAACTTAATACTGGAGGGGTTCGGATGATAACCCGAAGGTGGACTTTTTAGGCATAGATGCAGTTGGATGGCGGTCTATGTACTTTGTCGTAATGCCCAATTAAATCTCACTATACTTATCATGTCATGTATGTGCATTGTTATGCCCTCTCTATTTGTCAATTGCCCGATCTGTAATTTGTTCACCCAACATGCTTTTATCTTATGGGAGAGACACCTCTAGTGAACTGTGGACCCCGGTCCATTCTTTAATACTTGAAATACAAATCTGCTGCAATACTTGTTTCTACTGTTTTCTCCGCAAACAATCATCTTCCACACAATACGGTTAATCCTTTGTTACAGCAAGCCGGTGAGATTGACAACCTCACCTGTTTCGTTGGGGCAAAGTACTTTGGTTGTGTTGTGCGGGTTCCACGTTGGCGCCGGAATCTCTGGTGTTGCGCCGCACTACATCCCGCTGCCATCAACCTTCAACGTGCTTCTTGGCTCCTCCTGGTTCGATAAACCTTGGTTTCTTTCTGAGGGAAAACTTGCTGCTGTGCGCATCATACCTTCCTCTTGGGGTTGCCCAACGAACGTGTGAAATACACGCCATCAAGCATATTTTCTGGCGCCGTTGCCGGGAGATCAAGACACGCTGCAAGGGGGTCTCCACTTCTCAATCTCTTTACTTTGTTTTTGTCTTGCTTTATTTTATTTACTACTTTGTTTGCTGCACTTATATCAAAACACAAAAAAATTAGTTGCTAGCTTTACTTTATTTGCTATCTTGTTTGCTATATCAAAAACACACAAAAATTAGTTTACTTGCATTTACTTTATCTAGTTTGCTTTATTTACTATTGCTAAAATGGCCAACCCTGAAAATACTAAGTTGTGTGACTTCACTAGCACAAATAATAATGATTTCTTATGCACACCTATTGCTCCACCTGCTACTACAGCAGAATTCTTTGAAATTAAACCTGCTTTACTTAATCTTGTTATGCGAGAGCAATTTTCTGGTGTTAGTTCTAATGATGCTGCTGCCCATCTCAATAATTTTGTTGAATTGTGTGAAATGCAAAAATATAAAGATGTAGATGGTGACATTATAAAATTAAAATTGTTCCCTTTCTCATTAAGAGGAAGAGCTAAAGATTGGTTGCTATCTCTGCCTAAGAATAGTATTGATTCCTGGACTAAATGCAAGGATGCTTTTATTGGTAGATATTATCCCCTGCTAAAATTATATCTTTGAGGAGTAGCATAATGAATTTTAAACAATTGGATAATGAACATGTTGCTCAAGCTTGGGAAAGAATGAAATCTTTGGTTAAAAATTGCCCAACCCATGGATCGACTACTTGGATGATCATCCAAACCTTCTATGCAGGACTAAATTTTTCTTCGCGGAATTTATTGGATTCAGCTGCTGGAGGTACCTTTATGTCCATCACTCTTGGTGAAGCAACAAAGCTCCTTGACAATATGATGATTAATTACTCTGAATGGCACACGGAAAGAGCTCCACAAGGTAAGAAGGTAAATTCTGTTGAAGAATCCTCTTCCTTGAATGATAAAGTTGATGCTATTATGTCTATGCTTGCGAATGATAGGACTAATGTTGATCCTAATAATGTTCCATTAGCTTCATTGGTTGCCCAAGAAGAACATGTTGATGTAAACTTCATTAAAAATAATAATTTCAACAACAATGCTTATCGGAACAATTCTAGTAATAACTATAGGCCATATCCTTATAATAATGGTAACGGTTATGCTAATTCTTATGGGAATTCTTACAACAATAATAGGAATACACCCCTGGACTTGAAGCCATGCTTAAAGAATTTATTAGTACACAAACTGCCTTTAACAAATCTGTTGAGGAAAAGCTCAATAAAATTGATATTCTTGTTTCTAGAGTTGATAGTCTTGCCTCTGATGTTGATATTTTGAAATCAAAAGTTATGCCTAATAGGGATATTGAAAATAAAATTGTTACTACAGCAAATGCCATCCAAGTTAGAATTAATGAGAATATAAGATTAATGGCTAAACTGCGTGGTAGGTGGGATAGAGAAGAAAATGAAAAACTAGCTAAAAAGGAAAATGTAGCTAAAGTTTGGACTATTACCACCACTAGCAATGCTAATGATTCATATGTTGCTGCACCTCCTACTATCCATGATAAAATAATTGGTGTTGGCAATGCTTCTACTCCTAGTGCAAACCGCGCAAAATTACCTGAAACTGCTAAAGCCGCTGAAACCGCTTGTGATAAAACTGCTGAAATTTTTCCAACCTTGGGGATGATAATCCCATTGCTTTAGATTGTAATGATTTAGATTTTGATGATTGCCATATCTCTGAAGTTATAAAGTTCTTGCAAAAACTTGCTAAAAGTCCCAATGCTAGCGCTATAAATTTGGCTTTCACAAAACATATTACAAATGCTCTCATAAAAGCTAGAGAAGAGAAACTAAAACTTGAAACTTCTATTCCTAGAAAGCTAGAGGATGGTTGGGAGCCCATCATTAAAATGAGAGTCAAAGATTTTGATTGTAATGCTTTATGTGATCTTGGTGCAAGTATTTCTGTTATGCCTAAAAAGTCTATGATATGCTTGACTTGCCACCATTGAAAAATTGTTATTTGGATGTTAATCTTGCTGATAATGCTAAAAAGAAACCTTTGGGGAAAGTTGATAATGTTCATATTATGGTTAACAATAACCTTGTCCCCGTTGATTTTGTTGTCTTGGATATTGAATGCAATGCATCTTGCCCCATTATATTGGGAAGGCCTTTTCTTCGAACCGTTGGTGCTACTATTGATATGAAGGAAGGTAATATTAAATATCAATTTCCTCTCAAGAAAGGTATGGAACACTTCCCTAGAAAGAGAATGAAGGTACCTTATGATTCTATCATTAGAACAAATTATGATGTTGATGCTTCGTCTCTTGATGTTACTTGATACACACTTTCTGCGCCTAGCTGAAAGGCGTTAAAGAAAAGCGCTTATGGGAGACAACCCATGTTTTTACTACAGTACTTTATTTTATATTTGTTTCTTGGAAGTTGTTTACTACTGTAGCAACCTCTCCTTATCTTAGTTTTGAGTTTTGTTGTGCCAAGTAAAGTCTTTGATAGAAAAGTAAGTACTAGATTTGGATTACTGCGCAGTTCCAGATTTCTTTGCTGTCACGAATCTGGGTCTATCTCCCCGTAGGTAGCTCAGAAAATTACGCCAATTTACGAGCATGATCCTCGGATACGTACGCAACTTTCATTCAATTTGAGCATTTTCGTTTGAGCAAGTCTGGTGGCCTAATAAAATCCATCTTTACGGACTGTTCTGTTTTGACAGATTCTGTCTTTTATTTCGCATTGCCTCTTTTGCTATGTTGGATGAATTTCTTTGATCCACTAATGTCCAGTAGCTTTATGCAATGTCCAGAAGTGTTAAGAATGATTGTGTCACCTCTGAACATGTGAATTTTTATTATGCACTAACCCTCTAATGAGTTGTTTCGAGTTTGGTGTGGAGGAAGTTTTCAAGGATCAAGAGAGGAGTATGATGCAATATGATCAATTAAGGAGAGTGAAAGCTCTAAGCTTGGGGATGCCCCGGTGGTTCACCCCTGCATATATTAAGAAGACTCAAGCGTCTAAGCTTGGGGATGCCCAAGGCATCCCCTTCTTCATCGACAACATTATCAGGTTCCTCCCCGAAACTATATTTTTATTCGGCCACATCTTATGTACTTTGCTTGGAGCGTCGGTTTGTTTTTGTTTTTTGTTTTGTTTGAATAAAATGGATCCTAGCATTCACTTTATGGGAGAGAGACACGCTCCGCTGTTGCATATGGACAAATATGTCCTTAGGCTCTACTCATAGTATTCATGGCGAAGTTTCATCTTCGTTAAATTGTTATATGGTTGGAATTGGAAAATGCTACATGTAGTAACTCTAAAATGTCTTGGATAATTTGATACTTGGCAATTGTTGTGCTCATGTTTAAGCTCTTGCATCATATACTTTGCACCCATTAATGAAGAAATACTTAGAGCTTGCTAATTTGGTTTGCATATTTGGTTTCTCTAGAGTCTAGATAACATCTAGTATTGAGTTTTGAACAACAAGGAAGACGGTATGGAGTCTTATAATGTTTACCATATGTCTTTTATGTGAGTTTTGCTGTACCGTTCATCCTTGTGTTTGTTTCAAATAACCTTGCTAGCCTAAACCTTGTATCGAGAGGGAATACTTCTCATGCATCCAAAATCCTTGAGCCAACCACTATGCCATTTGTGTCCACCATACCTACCTATTACATGGTATTTATCCGCCATTCCAAAGTAAATTGCTTGAGTGCTACCTTTAAAATTCCATCATTCACCTTTGCAATATATAGCTCATGGGACAAATAGCTTAAAAACTATTGTGGTATTGAATATGTACTTATGCACTTTATCTCTTATTAAGTTGCTTGTTGAGCGATAACCATGTTTCGGGGACGCCATCAACTATTCTTTGTTGGATATCATGTGAGTTGCTATGCATGTCCGTCTTGTCTCGAAGCAAGAGAGATCTACCACCTTCATGGTTGGAGCATGCATATTGTTAGAGAAGAACTTTGGGCCGCTAACTAAAGCCATGATTCATGGTGGAAGTTTCAGTTTGGACACATATCCTCAATCTCATATGAGAATAAAAATTGTTGCCACATGCTTATGCATTTAAGAGGAGTCCATTATCCGTTGTCCATGTTGTCCCGGTATGGATGTCTAAGTTGAGAATAATCAAAAGCGAGAAATCCAAAATGCGAGCTTTCTCCTTAGACCTTTGTACAAGGCGGCATGGAGGTACCCCATTGTGACACTTGGTCAAAACATGTGCATTGCAAAGATCCGGTAGTCCAAGTTAATTAGGACAAGGTGCGGGCACTATTAGTATACTATGCATGAGACTTGCAACTTGTAAGATATAATGTACATAACTCATATGCTTTATTACTACCGTTGACAAAATTGTTTCATGTTTTCAAAATAAAAGCTCTAGCACAAATATAGCAATCGATGCTTTCCTCTTTGAAGGACCATTCTCTTTACTTTTATGTTGAGTCAGTTCACCTATCTCTCTCCACCTCAAGAAGCAAACACTTGTGTGAACCGTGCATTGATTCCTACATACTTGCATATTGTACTTGTTATATTACTCTATGTTGACTATTATCCATGAGATATACATGTTACAAGTTGAAAGCAACCGCTGAAACTTAATCTTCCTTTGTGTTGCTTCAATGCCTTTACTTTGATTTATTGCTTTATGAGTTAACTCTTATGCAAGACTTATTAATATTTGTCTTGAAGTACTATTCATGAAAAGTCTTTGCTATATGATTCACCTGTTTACTCATGTCATTACCATTGTTTTGATCGCTGCATCCACTACATATGTTTACAAATAGTATGATCAAGGTTATGATGGCATATCACTTCGAAATTATCTTTGTTATCGTTTTACCCGCTTCGGGATGAGCGAGAACTAAGCTTGGGGATGCTTGATACGTCTCCGACGTATCGATAATTTCTTATGTTCTATGCCATATTATTGATGATACCTACATGTTTTATGCACACTTTATGTCATATTCGTGCATTTTCCGGAACTAACCTATTAACAAGATGCCGAAGTGCCGCTCTCGTTTTCTGCTGTTTTTGGTTTCGAAATCCTAGTAACGAAATATTCTCGGAATTGGACGAAACGAAGACCCAGGGCCCTATTTTTCCACGGAGCTTCCGTAAGACCGAAGAACACACGAAGTGGGGCCACGAGGTGGCCAAGCTATTGGGCGGCGCGGCCCAAGCCCTGGCCGCGCCGACCTATAGTGTGGGCCCCTCGTTAGCCCCCTGACTCTGCCCTTCCGCCTACTTAAAGCCTCCGTCGCGAAACCCCTGAGGCGGAAAAACCACGATACGGAAAACCTTACTGAGACGCCGTCGCCGCCGATCCCATCTCGGGGGATTCTGGAGATCTCCTCCGGCACCCCCGCCGGAGAGGGGATTCATCTCCCGGAGGACTCTACACCGCCATGGTCGCCTCCGGAGTGATGAGTGAGTAGTTCACCCCTGGACTATGGGTCCATAGCAGTAGCTAGATGGTTGTCTTCTCCTCATTGTGCTTCATTGTTGGATCTTGTGAGCTGCCTAACATGATCAAGATCATCTATCTCGTAATTCTATATGTTGTGTTTGTCGGGATCCGATGGATAGAGAATACCATGTCATGTTAATTATCAAGTTATTATACATGTGTTGTTTATGATCTTGCATGCTCTCCGTTACTAGTAGAGGCTCTGGCCAAGTTTTTACTTTTAACTCCAAGAGGGAGTATTTATGCTCGATAGTGGGTTCATGCCCGCATTGACACCGGGACAATGGATGTAAAGTTCTAAGGTTGTGTTGTGCTCGTTGCCACTAGGGATAAAACATTGGCGCTATGTCCGAGGATGTAGTTGCTGATTACATTACGCACCATACTTAATGCAATTGTCTCGTTGCTTTAGCAACTTAATACTCGGAGGGGGTTCGGATGATAACCCGAAGGTGGACTTTTTAGGCATAGATGCAGCTTGGATGGCGGTCTATGTACTTTGTCGTAATGCCCAATTAAATCTCACTATACTTATCATGTCATGTATGTGCATTGTTATGCCCTCTCTATTTGTCAATTGCCCGACTGTAATTTGTTCACCCAACATGCTTTTATCTTATGGGAGAGACACCTCTAGTGAACTGTGGACCCCGGTCCATTCTTTAATACTGAAATACAAATCTGCCGCAATACTTGTTTTACTCGTTTTCTCTCGCAAACAATCATCTTCCACACAATACGGTTAATCCTTTGTTACAAGCAAGCCGGTGAGATTGACAACCTCACTCGTTTCGTTGGGGCAAAGTACTTTGGTTGTGTTGTGCAGTTCCACGTTGGCGCCGGAATCTCTCGGTGTTGCGCCGCACTACATCCCGCCGCCATCAACCTTCAACGTGCTTCTTGGCTCCTCCTGGTTCGATAAACCTTGGTTTCTTTCTGAGGGAAAACTTGCTGCTGTGCGCATCATACCTTCCTCTTGGGGTTGCCCAACGAACGTGTGAAATACACGCCATCAGCCCGCCGCCGCCGGAGACGACGAGCGAATCCCGCCGCAGCCACGGACATGCACGGAAGCAACGCGACCCAATCCGACCGCGCTGTCGCCGCCAAACGCTTCACCTGGACACGCTGAACAGATCCCCGCCAGCCTCTAGCTCCCTAGCTCGCCGGAACTGCCGCGCCATTGTCGACCGCAACACTGCCCCGTAGCACCTCCTCCCCTCTATAAATAGAGAGCTCCCCGGACCAAACCAAGCACACCAACAGCTTTCCTCCCATCCCTGCCTTCTCCACGACCGACACACACTCGATTGACGCCGGAGCAGCCCCAATTTGGCGATCGGAGCCGCTAGTACCCGGAGATCGCCACCGTCGATTGAGCCGCCCCGGAGCTGCCGCCGGTACTCGGGAGCATCGCCGTCGACTACATCTTCCTCGCGCATACCGCCAGCCACCGCGGGAGCCCTGGTTAGCCCTCCAACTCCCTAGGCTCGCCGCGCCCGTGAGCTTGATCTCGCCGGGAGGAGAGCGACGACCGTGCGCCGTTGGATCTCCTTCTAATCCAACGTGCCACATCGCTCGTACCGTTTCAGCGTTTAAGAGACGCCGACGAGTGGCCCCCACCTCGTCGGACGGCCCACGCGCATCGGATGCGTTGTCGGGCCGAGTTTCTCTGTTTTTGAATCGTTTCGGCCCAAATGAGTTTCCCGCCGGCCCTTTTATTCAAATCCAGTTTAATTAAAT
>NC_061508.1:260590333-260648571 GCF_022539505.1 Lolium rigidum
CTGAATTGACAACTCCGCTGTTAAGGCTTTCAAGTATTCTTTGTCTCCCCTTGTGTCGAATCAATAAATTAGGTTTTACTTCCCGCGAAGACTGTTGCGATCCCCTATACTTGTGGGTCATCACTCATTCATATACCATAAGTGAAAATTGGAGCCATAGGCTATATATGCTTCTTAAGCAAACATCCTTTGGTATATTTTATGACTTCATCTTGGATATCTTGTCTTATTTATTTTGTTAACCTTTTGTGTGTGCATGTTTCTTTATGGATCACTTTGTCCACTTTAGAAACTTATATACATAAGAGCGTTAATCCATCACCTTGATATCCTTGTTCTTTGCCAACCATCTTTTACCCTTTTATTTTTAGTGGTGTTGGTAAAGTAGATTTATGAGTGCTTGGTTTATTTGTGTTTCTTCATGCACTCATATCTCGTAATTGTTGGACTCAAGTTATTCTTGATAAGCATATTATCTTTATCTTGGTTGTGGTCTAAATGATATAGAGGGAGTGAGGATTCCATGTTTATGCATATTGTATTCAAATGCAAACATTATAAATTATACACGAACCTTGGGGAGCTTCCTTATTTTTATTTAGAGCACTATATCTCTCTTATCATGATATCTTTGTTCGTCCAATTGGATCTTTGATTGCTTGCTTTATTTGTTAAAACTTCCTTCACCATGTTATCCTTGTGCAATCTTTGATCCTCAATATAGTTTGACTTCCTTCAAGTATTCATCATTGGATATGTGCATTTGACTCCACTCAAATCATGATAAGTGCACACCTTGGGGAGGAACTCACATTATGTTGGCTTTCTAAAATTTTCACCCATTTTGGCACTCGATGCCAATGGGGGAGAAGTTTAGAGGGTTTAAGGGAATGGTTTTATACTTAAGTTTGGTTTGTGCTTAAGTGTTTTGCCTCTCATGCATTCCATATTTATATGTCTTGCATGGCTGTATATATATATATATATAGTGGAAATTGTCCCAAAGGTTAATCTTGACAATGTATGCAATGAATTCATGTTCATCACACGTGCATACATTGTGGGGGAGTTTGCTCTATATATATTGGTTCTACTCACATCCCTTGCATTAGTTGTAGTTGTGTGAGTAGAGTTGGTTTTGATATGGGATAGTAGCTTTGTGTTACTTGACCATATCAAATACAACCTCTTGTATACAACTTATTCTCGGATAAGTTGCGTACTTGTCTCTAATATTCATTATATAAACCCTCTTATTGTGGTTGTCATCAATTACCAAAATGGGGGAGATTGTAAGGGTATATTGCCCCTATGTGTGGTTTTGGTAATTAATGACAACCCCTATGGACTAATGTTTTCATTGAGTTTATATGAAGGAATATTCCATAGGTACTACTTGTATTCCATGTGTTGGATTCAAGTATGGATGCCATGAAGATAAAGATACACCTTGTGTATTGGCATCAAGATCATCGATTTAAAGATACATATGTGATATGATCAAGAAGAAGAAATGAAGATGGAGTTCTTATGTGGAACTCAATATTAGCCATACTCTATCTTATGTGATAAGCAATGGATGATCAAGATCTTGAGAGCTTGATTCCAAGTGAAGAATTATTTATACATCTCAAGATAGTATGATAGAGTATGAGAAGATACAAGGTTGAGTCGTGCAAGTTCAAGATGAGCATCTCAAGTGGATCACATACTTGAAGCTTGCCGTCCATCTGGCGATAATGGACATGTGAAGATGTGCATCAATGGAGCTTTCCCATCATGGTGTATGGGGGAGCATTTGTGAGTCTTCACGAAGCAACGATGATCAAGTTGAGGCATTCCGGCTTGTGTGGAGCTTGAAGAGCTATCATCAAGATCAAGCGGGATGCGCAAGGCAAAGGTATGGCCTTGCTAGGTTTTCCTTTTACCGGTCTCAAGGTGGTTGATGGGAGACCGGATTATAGGATAGATAGCCGCACTATTAAGAGGGGCTTTCGGTTGGGTAACTTGATCACATCGTCTTAGGGAGCTCAATCCTTTGCATACTTTGCATATCCCTATTGCTTCTTGGTGTTTCTCTGTGTGAGGTTCTTGAGCTTGTTGCTAGCTTTACAACAAGCCCAAGTTCATCGAAAACGGAATCCGCATGCATCTTCTATTGCGTTTTCGAGGTTGGGTGATTTTACCGGTTATTCATGATATAAGGTTCTACCTTTTATATTCATGATAAAATCCCCTCCTACAGATTCTTGTGTTTTCACTTTCTATAGGATAGCATTTGTTGTTATCTTTCAAACAAAACTGGTTTCATTCGAATCGGAGTTCGGGAGCATTCGCTATTAAAGAAAAAGGAAAAAGGAGAAAAGAGTAAATAGAAAAAGAAAAGAAAAGGGGCGGCCAGCCGGCCGACCGGCCTACCGGCCCAGCCGCCGGCCCACCCGGTCCGCGCCGGCCACGTCGCTCGTGCCAACCGGGCCGAGTACTGAGGCGGCCCCGGTTCGGTCCGGCCTAGGGCCCGGCAGCCGCCGGCCCGCATGGCGCTGGCCCCGGCCTGTCCGGCCTCCCTGTCGGCTTGGCCTCTCCCCAGCGCGGCCCGCTGCCCGGCGCGCCCTGTGCGCCCCTGCGCTGTCTGCCGCCCTCGTCCGGTCGGTGGCTCGGCTGGGCCGGACTGCTGGCCGGCCTCCTCGGCCCAGCATCCGGTCAGCCGGCCTGGGCCACCGGCTGGGCTGTTTTCCTGCGATTTTAAGAGCTGTTTTTCCCCCAACGGTTATTTCCTCTCCCTTGCTATAAATAGCCTTATTCCACCTTGAGTTGGGTTGTTCTTCCCTTTTCTTCACATCCATTGTTGCTATTTGAAGAACTACCTTCCCCCCCTTGATTCCTCCCATGATTCTTGCACATTCTTGAGGATTTGAGAGAGGAGATCTAGATCTACAATCCCCACCAATCAATTTCTCCTCTAAGTGAGGGGAACCCTTTGGATCTAGATCTTGGAGTCTTTTGTTGACTTTCCCCATTGTTCTTCCTCTCCAATCTCATCTTAGCATTTGTTGCTTGGGTGGGATTTGAGAGTGAATGATTTGAACACCTCTAGTGTTCTTGCTTTGCATCATTGCATAGTGTTGAGCTCTCCACCATGATTAGTTCGAGTGAGAGACCGTGAGCTTGTTACTCTTGGAGGGAGACCTCCTAGTTGGCTTGGCGGTTGGTGCTCCGGTGATCTCTTCAAGAAGATTGTGAAGAGGCCCGGGCTTCTCCTTCGTGGAGCTTGTGAAGTGGTTGTGGAGCTTGCCATCTCCGGAGCGGAGGAAAAGCTAACCATAAGGAAAGGGCCATTATCCTTCGTGGGTGTGGTTCGGAGAATAGGGTGAGCCTTCGTGGCGCGGGGAATCCTTCGTGGGACCTCCACTCCTCCAAACGTGACGTACCTTCTTGCAAAGGAAGGGAACACGGGAATACATCCTCGTCTCCGCGTGCCTCGGTTATTTCTATACCCGAGCTCTCTTTCCTCGTGATAGCCATCGTGCTTGAAGTACATATATCTTGCTATCACTTGTGCTACATATATCTTGTGCCTATCTTGCTTAGCTCTAGTTGCCATTGTTACACTTAGTTGAGCTTAGCATATTTAGGGTTTGTGCTTGTAAACTAAACGTTAGTTTAATTCCGCATTCTTACAAGACAAATCCGCAAGAGTTTGTAATTGCCTATTCACCCCCCCTCTAGGCGACATCTCGATCTTTCAACGTGAAGCCGAAGAAGCGGAAGGGGTGTCCATGGGGCGGATGTGCATCCCCCGGAACCGCGCTCGTGGGCACAATATGCTCATCATGGATTACTCCACCGAGGTACCCACATACCTGCCTCATCTCTTTCGCCACCGGTACCGAATGTGTCGATTTTTGTTCAACAAAATCGTTGATGCATGCGAGAGCCATATGCGCTATTTCAAGCGCAAGAGAAATGCGGCCGGACTCATAAGATTTAGTGTAGCTCTGCATCATCAGCAAACGAGAGAACAAACGATAGCCAAAAACCCAAATTAAGCACTCGAATCACAAATGGGGTTCTCTACTATTTATATTACAAATTGATTCAGTTAGTTGTTTCTATATCTCTACAGATCGAGTGTGTTCTAAACTTGCAGAAATACATCACATAAGTTTACCATGGTCAACTTGCGCTGAACAAATTACTGTGCACTAGGAGGAATTTTGTTTTGACACCTAAAGGATATAGCATATACTATATAATATGAAGGGAAATTTTGGGGATACACAAAGAGCTCTCCTTACGAGAAACATGTAACACTGGAAGAGAACAGTCGCTAGTTTATTGTGTAGCATTGGAAGAGGACTATTGCTAATTTGATTTGCTAAACATTGCCAACAAATGGCAGCATGGCAGAGTGACAGGATGTTCCATCGGAGCTAGCACAAACTGAATTGGCAAATTTTATTTTCAATGAACTATTAAAATAAGTTGGCATCTTTGTTACTTAATATCGAATGTGCGAGGGAACCTAAAAGCGTGCATCAAAGAACGTACTGTGCAGATACATCGCTTCCCTTTTAGTACATCATAGTGTTCTTCCTCTTCATGCTTCCTGAAAAACCGCTAAATATAAATGCAGGCCTTCAGGATTTGAAGTCACAAGTGGGGTGTACTTGACTTGCATGTTTTGCCACCACAAGAGTGGATGTCATAAATATATGGACTATTCTCAAAACATGTTATCTAGAAAATACAAAGGAATAACTTTTAACCTGTGTCAAGGAAGAATGAAAAGATCAGTAATAAACGACATGAGAAATTGAGTATACATCCCTGCAAAAAATGGATAAACTCTACGACATGCATTCAGAAATGGGAGATTATCACTAAGTCTTAGACCAGCAAGAGTATGCATTGACGTATATCCATAGCAATGCAATTTAAGTCAGCGAATACAATGTGCACCAGTCATAACAAAAAGAAAGGTTTATACACATCCAGCAACATGCCTAATTGTTCATTGACTGGGAAACTAAAAAAAGACTAAATAAATTATTCTCATGAATGCTGTTAAGAGATCTTATATGAATGATGATAAGAGATCTTAGAATATGGCTATAACATGGTAAGAAAATAGCAATATTGAGGAGCAACAACTATCTCGCACGATCACAATGCACGTAATTTCATTCAACTACCTGCAAATAAAACTTCATTACACATGTGAGGATAGATCATGCGATGAGTAACTCAGTTGGTAAATAAATTTGGAGATATATATCATAGCTACAAGAGAAAAGTAAAGTATTTGCTACAAATGCAAAGATTTCAAGACTCATACTCATTTTTGAAATTATATCTGATAAGCATCACCAAAAAAATAAATTATGACCAGGACTGTCAATATTGGTTATGAATTTAATGTACAATGCAACATGCACGTTTACTTTATATAAATGGAGGGTCAACAGAGGCTGGACTTCCGCGATTGCAAACTGAATCCTATAAGCAAAACAACAGGAAGCAGATCTCAGTTTCTTCACTGCCTTTATATTGTAGTTTTGTGACCTTGCTTAAAATTTAGTTAAAATGGCTTAATGAATGTCAGGAAGATCGGAAGAGATCTAGGAGCCCTAACCTGAGTATCCTCCCGGCGTGATACGTCGGAGGCTTGAGGAGCCGGAGATGCTTGAAGAGGATAGAAGGCGGAGCCGGTGCTACCGGGGCTGTAGCACCGGTCTAGCCCAATAGTACTAGGTTGCAGGTATGAGGTAACCTGGCCAGAAACGAGCAGCCCATGAGTTTAGCACCCCGCCTCCTTCGCCCATCTGCTTGTTTCCTTCGGCTGCTACCCAATTCGATCGTTGTTCATATCTGCATGATCATAACGAGGCTCATAAGCAGAGGTACAACGCAAACCTCTTAAGCGGTGATAAAAAATAATATGTATGAAAATTGAAAATCAGCCAAGCGCCCTGCCTTCCAACGCAAGCCCCTAAACCAGGTGCTAGAAAGCATTTATTTCTGGCGTATGGATAGCATCACTTTAGCAAAACCGTTGGTTACGAGAGAAAAATGCCTTAGTGCTCGGCCCAACTTTCCACATCGACGCAAGCGGTAATCCCAGGATTGGTCGGGAATTAAGCGTATCTGCTGGGATTATTTTTCTTAGCACTCATCTAAGAGGTCGCGTTGTACTTGCCCTTAGTCCATCGCCCTGAACTCCTTTGCCCTAGTCCCCATCGGCAGGGAGGCCTAGACACATAATGACCCTCGGGGACGTTCCAACATGCAACGACATATTGGCAAGGCGGCTATCACTTTTTTACTTGTCCATGATATGCTCATCCCTCCGGCCTCCATCCTGCAATTTGCATCAACATTGATCTGTTCTTCTTGATTCCTAGTCTGCTAAGCTTTGTTTCCATCCCCTAAAATCTTGAATGTGTGAAGACGCCTAGTAAATTTTGCTTGATTTTTTTGATTTAACTAGTAGATTGTTTCAAATAATTCTTTCAATTGCGAGGATGGGGAGAATTTATCCAAAAGTAGATATTGTGCATTCTAATTGCCTAAATCCATTAATAGATCTTAGCAAGTTACTATTTGGAAAGTGTTTGTGGCTCTCGAGCTCCAGTACTCTCGCCATTTATAAAATATTTTTATAAGTTAAAAAAATCTGAAAATAATTCTGAAGATTGTCACTGATACATCAATCATGCAAAATCTCAATCTAGAATTCTTTTTATTTTGTGCTGGACAAAAAAGACAAAATCTGATATGGTTTAGAGATATGAAAACGTACTACTCAGATCTACACTTTTGTCATTTTTATGTAGTTTAAACTATAAAATATTTGAAATTGATTTTTTGCACGTTTGTGGGATACATCGTTAACTATATACGCATTTTTTCAGAATTTTTGAAACTTAAAAATACATTTTTTTTGAACCGAGAGCACGGGTGCTCTTGTGCACCAAATCTCTATTCGTTACTGGTAGGTTATTTACTATTGAATTCAGCTTTCATGTCACTTCTCGTTCATATTTATGACATTTGTTCTGTTATGTATATGCAGAATGATGTCTCAAATGGATGGTTGGTGAATAAAAATCCTCAATATGATGATGGTATTTCCCTAGTGAGCTTTCAATCTTTTTTCATGGAAACACAAGAGCCCAACACGCCCGTGCGAACAGAAATGTCTGCGGGTCTGGGAGAAATGGGCCAGGAGGAGCAGCGTCGAACTCGTCGACACTGTTTCAGCACCCTTGCACACTTGTGAGACCACATGTCCAACCACCAATGCTTTGGTCTGTCACCGTGTCCCGTGCTTACCGCACGCCTCGCCGCTATCAGTGCGTCGAGCATCCGCAATCTTGGCCAAGAGCCCAAGATCAACTGGGTCGCGAACCCACACCACCTCATGCCACATTGCAGATTCATCAGTCATACCCGATCGATGCCGAGTTCCAAGCATCTCTAGTCTCGAACCCTGAGCTCCAGTCCGAACAATGTGGCTCTCGATTCCTGCTGACTAGACTTCGACTCTCTGCATGCTTACGCCGTAGCCCCTACATCAACCGCCTTCAACATGACTCCATTGATAATTAGTCCACCTGCGCCCCGTTGACTTCAAGTTCTCTTGCGTACGTCTCTTGAATCAACCCCGCGTCATCGCCATGATACATAGAATCCGTCAGAGGCAAGAGG
The DNA here is from genome assembly GCF_022539505.1 of Lolium rigidum. Taxonomy (NCBI): domain Eukaryota; kingdom Viridiplantae; phylum Streptophyta; class Magnoliopsida; order Poales; family Poaceae; genus Lolium; species Lolium rigidum. Next base: position 260,598,041 of record NC_061508.1, read on the forward strand.
CACACCATCATCTAGAGGTCGTATTTGCCCGGCAAACTCTCAAACTCTTGCAGTGTATTCACGTAGAGCTTTGAAGGAAATTCAGCCACCCATTCTACCTGCGTCGGATGTGCAGATAAAAAGAAGAGGCAGGGGAAAGAAAGTTGACGCAACACCGTGCGGAAGATCTGCAGATTGGCCCAACAAAATATGAGCGGCCTCTCCGCCGAGCAGAGAGCACAAGTGGTACTGGCGAAACGTGCATGACTGGAAATGAAGGATGGATCTCTATGGAAAGAAGCCATGGCAAAACTCAAAGAGATGACAAACAAAGAGTTACCCCAAGAAGATATTGTTCGGATGACAAAGTTGTTCAACATAATTGTGCCAGAGGCTTATACCCCGGAAACGGGTGTTCTGGTCGAAGAGGCCGCGTAGGGCTGTAGCCCAAATCGGCAGGTCGACAGGTCGCCCAATTCATTTTCTCATGAATACTGCTAATATAATCTTTTTATGCTGAAACCTAAGAGGCCTAAATGACAAGGCATGATGTGACGTGATTAGAAACTTGGTCGTCTCCTCTAAAACAAAATTTGAAACCTTCTCTCCTTACCTAGTAATGCAATGTGTTGGACCTGCTTTTGATGAATTTTTCTATTTTGCCTGCCGATGGTACCGGGGGTGGTGTGCTCGTGCCCTGGGGCTCAACTAAAATTGGTGGTGATCAATGTTTTACAGGTGAATTCTCGGTTTCAGTTCGCTTCACTGCATATGGTCTAAATCATTTTTGGGTCACACCGGTTTATGGGCCACAGGCGGAACAAGATAAAATTTGTTTTTTTTGGAGGAAATAAGGAACACTAGGAATAATTGTCCCGGTGCTTGGGAAAATTTCTCAAGATTCTCAAGATAAATGTAACAGAAATCTTAACAGAAGAATGATGGGCAAATTCGGCGGGTGGTCAATGATCTCACTTTAAACAACATTTATCTAACTGGTCAGGCATTCACATGGACAAATGACAGACAAAATAGAACGCTCACCAGGATTGATCGCATGCTAGGGTCGGTGGAATGGCATACATGTTTCGCAGGGTGTTTTTTGCAGCGCATATCTTCATCTATTTCAGATCACTGCCCCCTAATGCTGTCCACAGCAAGCAACACATACAAATGCACTCGTTTCAGATTTGAAGCTCACTGGGCCAAAAAAGGATGGTTTTCTCGAGGTGGTGGAACAAGCATGGACGAGTAATGGAAGTAATGGCTCCACAAATCCAATAGCTAACTTCAATTATAAACTGCGGAAGACTGCACAGACCCTGCAGAGCTGGAGTGCCAAAACGTTTGGAGATATTAAACAGCAAATAGTCTGGGCAAATACGATAATTGTGTTGCTCCATCAAGCAGAAGATATCCCTATACTATCATTCCAAGAAAGGTGGTTCAGAAGGGAATTCACACAAAAAAAAGCTTCTCAGACTATGTACAGTTCAAAGAATTATGGCTAGACAGAAATCAAGACTTACTTGGCTCAGCAAAGGTGACACGAAGCTACTTCGAGACACATGCAAGTCACAGAAGGAGACAAAATTTCATCGGGTCTTTGAAAGTCGGACAGCACATGTTGACAGAACATTAAGAAATTGAAAAAGCCCTCACTGATCACTATATTAGCAGATTTGGTACTCCAGCAAACCAGAACAACAAAGCTTGACCTTGAATACCTTGGAATGAATCACATGGACCTGCAAAACCTCGAAGGGCCTTTCTCCAAGGAAGAAATCTGGGAGGCAATTAAAGAAATGCCCAATGAGAAGGCCCCTGGCCCAGATGGATACATCATTACCTTCTATCAGAGTTGCTGGAACATAATCAAGAAGGATACGGTTGAGGCTTTTTCAGCTTTTTACAAGCTGGATGGTCGTGCCTTTGATCAGTTAAACTGTGGTTATACGGTGCTTCTCCCTAAAAAGCCTGAAGCTTCAGAGCCGTATGTCATAGATTGTAACAGGTACAAAACAACAGTTGATGATTAGTGATTACTTGTAACTCCGATATAAGATCATTTAAGCTATAATTCAGTTGTTCGCTTCTATAGGGGAGCCTGAGAATAAAACATCTAATTTCTTCTTCACGTGTTCTACGACATCCTTCATAAAAGGTTAGGAAAAAGGTGCTGACTTAACTGGCAATTGGCAGAAGAGGAAGTCAGACGCTAACCTGCATAAGGACATCCGAATACTTTCTTAGAACCATCACGTCCATTCAGCATATACTTGTAGGATAACCTCTCAACAACAATATCTTCCATACTATAGATGCAAGTGGGCCAATCTTAGGACACCCTCTACCCTCTATAGCTCAACAAATGAACTAACTTTTGTGATGACATCATCATTTTCCAAAAGTTAGTTCATTTTTTACACTAAAGAGAGTAGAGGGTACCCTAAGGTTGACCCACTTGCATCTCTATTCCAGACTGCTATGCTTCATGGTCTCATTTTGCTGGAACTCTATGCATCTTGTAGATTAATGTTGCGTATATGGTAAAAGGCAACTAACAAAGCACTCATTTATTCTGTTGGCTCCGTTAGCGTAGAATATTGCTTCACGTCACACAACCTGTTTGATGCTTAGGCAGCAACAGTGGATGAGAATCATACAACAAATGACCTTTAGTTATCGCAAATTGACTTGAACACATACATGGCATATGCTCCTACCTGTGACAAAATCAACATTTGAAGGGTCATTGAAGTAATTAATAGATATGCCGATGTGTAACCACCTAATTGGTAATGAAGAACAGTGGAACACATACCAAATATTAGTAAAAATATGAGCCTTCTCATAGTGTCAAAATCATTAGGTTTGTACGAGCTTCCAATAAGAACCTAGGAGCTTCAGTTAAGCCCCTTTTCTGCAGCCTTTGCGAAAGGATTATCACAAGTACTTGCAGCACTCACATTAGCTCCACCTTCTCAGAGGCAAGTATGGCAAGCCAATCATACGATTGTCTCGTCGTTAATACAGAGATGGCTAAATCAAACATCAAGTTATAGAAATCTTACATTCATAGTGTAGTATAAACAGAGGATATTATACCTGAATCAATAGCTTCACACAAGATACAAAAGATTTGGGTAATGCATTGACTAAAGGTCCAAATAGACGAGTACCTTTGTTGGTCTGGAAAATAAATAACTTCATTTTCACAAGTGCCGTTTGACTTGAGGAAAGTACTCTTGCCACAAGTGCGGCTGCGAACCAAACGGATGGCCAACTAAGCCGCACGTTCCTAAAATTATGCCTACAAATACAGGTGGGAACAATTGGATAACCAACTAAGCCAAGCCGTTATCTGATCGATCGGCTCAGCAAACCCTCCTTCTCTCTTCTAATCTTTCATGTGCCGACCTCCCACGATCTTTGAGAGATCCATGGAGTATTCAAACCCACAACTTCTCATCCAACACCATGTTGCAATTGTACGATGCAGGGCAACAGGAGTGATACATCACCATCTTGGTTTACTAGTCCAAAACCCAGGGACGACATTTACACAATCACCTGGCGTGCATCCTCTGTAGCGGCACCTGGAAGCTAAAGGTGCTTATCGGAAATGCGAGGGGGTCTAGTTACCAGCTTGACGTGGGGGTCGACGGAGTGGAAGAAGGTGCGGGGTGAGTAAACGAGCTGGTCGTTGCCGCGGCGCCGGATGTCAGCCTGAGGTCCTGCTCGGGGCTGACCCCGCCGCCGGGCGTGGAGAGGTTGGAAACCCGGAGCACACGAGCAACGCGGGGTGGGCGCTTCTGTTCCGCGCCCTTGGCTTCGCCGGTAGCTGAAGCCAGTAGGGACTGGCGGTGGTTTCCGCCGCCGGGGGCGCGAGGGAGTGGTCAACCTGAAATCCAACTACTGATCCACATTGCTGCAACCTGAAAGTCTGAAACTATATATACTGTACTAGTACTGAATTTGGGGGAAATTCCAGCAAGACACATAGAAAAAATTCGAGCAAATTCACCGAGTGCAAAAATCCAAACACAAATCCACATGGCCAAATTCGTATCAATCTCTCTCGGAAACTTCGGACCCATTACAATGTTGGATCACAAATTGCTGAACCCAAAATTTTGAGAATTCAGACGTGGCCGCGTGATGGCAAGACCCAGACGAAGTTGGAGAGATGGGAAGGAGGGGCCGTCGGAAGCAGGCGCTCGATCACCTGCGTATCGAAGCAGTAGCGGCCATTGTCGGCACAGCGATAGGTGGTGGTGAGGCGACGGTAGCCATCTCTGTCGTCGAGGAAGAAGACGAACGACGGCTTGGTGGGGACGGAGCGGTAGACCTTGGAGTGGCCGCGGCCGAGGAACATGAGCATTCCCGTGGGGCGGGACAGCCGCTGCCAGGAAATCCTCGGTGCGCCATCCGGCGAGCCCTCCCGCGCGGTGTGTACGGCGAAGACCTCCAACTCGGAGGTGCCCTGCCGCGGCAGTCGAACTCGCCTCGCCATGAGCATGGCATCACGCACAGGGCAGAGGTACCGCGCGGCGCGGGCTCCCGAGAGATCAGCACCCAGGATGTAGAAGTTTCTCTCGAAGGCGAGGCCGCCGTCCTGTAGGCGAACCGGGGTGTACCTCCACAGGTCCTGTCGGATGGACAGGACGAAGAAGCTGTCGAATGCCTCGCTGTAGTGGACGTCGTCGATAGGGCAGTCGGGCAGCATCATGCGCCAGCGCCAGACACCCTGCGCGTCGTCTTCGTCTTGGACGCCAGGGACTGGCGCCGGTAGCGGTGGGCACCAGGCCTCCATGCCTGCCGTCCAGAAGATGAGAGCAGTGTCGCCAAGGGCGGTGGCGGCGAAGAGGCCGCGCCCTCCGGTGATGGCCTGGATGACCACGCTCTGAAGGTGCGCGGAGTCGGGGAGGCGCAGTCGGTCAGGAAGAGTCTGTGATACTGCTCCGGTGGAGAGGTCCATGATGCCATAGAGGGTGGGATTCGCCACCGTGAAGGCGAGCGCGATCCTGCCGCCGACGAAGGAGCCGATGACGCGCCTGCCGTGGAAGCTAGGCGCAGTCGGAACCAGATGCGTCTCTCCGACGACGACATCGAACACGGAGCTCAAGCCCTGATCGGCGGAGGCGGCGAGGACGCAGGGAAGGAGCGGCGGACGGGCCCCGAGACGGCGCCAGTCCCGGCAGACGGCCAAGCAGCGGGCGCGGTCGAGGTAAGATCCAAGGAGGAAGAATATGCGCTGCCATGCGTCGTCCGGAACATCTTCCCACGTCGCCATGGTCTTGTGGATTCTTGCTTTCTTGGTGTTGAAAGAAGAGGGCGGGCGAGGTTCGGAGAAGGCCGGGGCGGGCGCGCAGGCTGGGTGGTATTTTGGGTTTGAGACGAGGGGACTGTTTCCATAAATGGCTGACTACTGACGTCATCCGTCGGCCAGGAACATCACACAACGGCGTTCTTGGGCGTCTCATCCTTCATCAGCCAACAAACGAAAATGTTATGGGGTTCGCACCACTGATACACGGCACACACCTGACACGCGCGCCGGATAGTCTAGCGAACCTGTTAAGCCATCGGTTACGTGTTGTGTAGATAGGGAAAAGCCTCCTATGTGTTGTGGTACCTGTATGGTCGAAATACTACTCCGTACACCATACACATACCTATTACATACTTTAATATCCTCTTAATCTAAACCGCTTAAACTCATTTAATTGTTTTAAGCAAGTGTTTTGGTGAAACCATCTGCAATCTGATCCTTAGTGGAGATAAACCTGGTATCAAGGCTGTTGTTGGCAACACGCTCCCGATCAAAATGATAATTAATCTCAATACACTTAGTGCGAGCATGGAACATTGGATTGGCAGGCGAGAAAAGTGAAACCTAGATTATCACACCATAGACAAGGCTTCTCACGAAGCGTCACACCAAGTTCACGAGGGACATCTTCAACCCATATTAACTATGTAGTTGCATTGACCAAGGCTTTATATTCAGCATCAGTGCTAGAACGAGACACAATGGCTCTAGCACTCCAAGATACCGGATTTGGACCTAAGAATATGGCAAATCCACTAGTGGAACATCGATCCTCAAGATAGTCTGCCCAATATGCATCTGAAAAAACACTAAGAAGTGTAGATGAAGACTTTTTGAATGTGATACCAAGATGAGATGTATCCTTAACATAACGAAGAATGCGTTTAGCAGCTGTTCAATGAGCAGTAGTATGAGCATGAAGGTATTGACAGACCTTATTAACAGAAAACGATAGATCTGGACGTGTGAAGGTGAGGTACTGAAGACCACCAGCTATATTGTGATACTGAGAGCTATCATCGAGACCAAGAGGAGAAACTTCATGCAAGGATAGGGGCTCGAATGGGGACAACGGTGTGGGAGTTTATTTGCACTCAAGCATGCCAACTCGAGTGAGAATATCATGAGCATATTTCTGTTGTGTAAGGAGAAAACCATCTTTCGTTCTTTTGGCCTCCATACCAAGAAAATAATGAAGATCGCCCAAATCTTTAATAGCAAAGTGCACATTGAGATCCTTGAGAAGGACTGAGATAGCATCATCAGAGGAGCTCGTCACAAAAATATCATAAACATATATGAGAACAAAGATGGTAATGCCGGACTTATCATAGAGAAACACGGAGGCGTCAGCCTTGGATGGAAGAAAACCAAATTGATGCGGCTTAGCACTCAGCCGAGAGTACCGAGGCTCGGGAGCTTGCTTCAAACCATATATAGCTTTATCAAGTCCGCAAACATAATGTGGAGTATCGGGATGTTCAAAACCAGGTGGTTGCTTCATATACACTTCCTCTTCCAGAATACCATGAAGGAACGCGTTCTTGACATCTACGGGTATTTTGGGTTTGAGACGAGGGGACTATTTCTATAAATGGCTGACTACTAACGTCATCCGTCTGCCAGGAACATCACACAACGGCGTTCTTGGGCGTGTCATCATTCATCCTTCATCAGCCAACAAATGAAAAAGTTATGGGGTTCGCACCACTGATACACGGCACAAACCTGACACGCCGGATAGTCTAGCGAACCTGTTAATGTTTGTGGAAAGAGGTGTAGGCCATCGGTTACGTGTTATATAGATAGAGAAAAGCCTTTAACACTAGTGGGGAACACGCCTTTGTCGCGGGCCGTTAGAGCCTTACGTCCCGGCTGATAATCCGGGACAACGGAGGCGGGACAAAAGACCCCCTTTTGTCCCGGCTCGCTTACCAGCCGGGACATAAGAGCATCTCCAGTCGCGTCCCTCAAACCTTCCCCCAAACGACGCCGGATTGAGCGTTTGGGGGACGTGTTTTGTTCGTGCCGCGTCCCCCAAACGCCGTCCCCAAATAAATATTAGTGCACGAAAATAAAGGTTTTCATTCAAATTTGATTATATATTACAAAGTTTGAATGAAAACGGCTAGATTTTATATAAACCCTAGCCTACTGACCGTCCGGCGGTGCGTTCAACGGCCCTGCCCCGTCGTCGCCTCCCCTCCACCGCAGTTCCTGCTGCGCGCGCCGCCTCTCCATGCGTAGGGCGGTGAGCAGACGCCGCTGCTCCAGCAGCGCGTCGTCACCTGCCCTCCTCTGCTGCGCCGCCTGGAGGGAGAGCTCGATGGCGCGGCGAATCTGCGCCTCTTCGCGGGCACGTGCGTTGTTCTAGAGCTTCTCTACCTCGTCCCTTCGTATTCTTGTCAAGCTTGGAGCAATTGCCTACCAAAATTTGGAACTTCTTCCGTCTCCTCCGTTACCTTGATGTGTTTCATGTTTGTCGCTTCAAGAGTTGTTTCTAAGCACTCCTTCCATGAGTTAACCATGAGATACTCGATCTTTGAGAAGATCCACCGTCCAGTGTCATTCCCTCTTTCCATTAGAGTGAAGAAAGCACATGAAGAGTGTAACATCCCAAATTTCAATAAGAAGAAGAAGAAGAAGAAGAATTCCAGAGATCCAAATTTCAGAACCAACAAAAACTTTTTCTTGCATATAGTACCATGCATAGGACTTGTGCATTTTGAGTGATATGCCATGATGATTGTTCTTATGCTTATGTGATAAACCCTAAAACCCTAATTGGATCAAGTGATGATCACAATTCAAATCAAATAAAAAGAGAAAGAAGTCAAATAAGAAAAACCCTAAAACCCTCACATATGGTTTATGCCATTTTTACAAATCTTTACCCTAGACCAATTTGGTCTTCACCATTAGTTGCATTATGTTACTAAACACTTATTACAACTTTTGGAATCAAAGAAACACAAATCAAATCAAATTCAAACTCAAAATGGGATCACATATGATAATGGTCAAATCTGCCATTTACATTCGGTCACTACTTTGAGCCCTTGTATTTCAAGTTTTTCAAACTAAACTTTCCCAATTCTTTGCATGTCATCCAAGAGCACATCAAGGTGAACAACTTTGGTAAAGACCACCATGCCAAATTCATCTTGGATAAAAAACTATGCTATGTAAAGTTGAGACTTTTTAATATGAGCAACAATCTCACTTTGTCAAATTTTGCTATTCCTTGATTTTTAAAATTCCATCACCACACATAGTTGTCTCTTGTCATTTACAAATTAACCAAACTCACCACTTTAAAATTTTGGAACCTTTTGAACTCAACCAAATTTGGGCAAAATTTGCAATTTACAAATAGGGATTAATTGCAAACACTATTTAAAATAGTGTCTTGGCCAAACCTCTCGCCCCAAGCTACTCTAACTCTGTCCCACGGCTCCCTCTCTCACTCATGCTTGCATAGCAACCCTAGGAAGAACCCTAAGGTGACAAGAACATGGCCATGCCGGCCATGTCTCAACCATGCCGCACCCCCTCTCTTCTCCTTCCTCTTCATCACTGGCCCTAGTGCCCAAACGCGCCACAGCACCTCCCTAGCCACGCCTAGCCACGCCACTGCCACGAACGACGACGACCACCGCCGGAGATCGCGCGCCTAGAATCGCCATCGGGATGCCGATGACGTCGCGGCGCGCACGCCACGAGGCACCCACGGGCCACTGCCGCCTCGCCAGCACAAGCCTGCCTTGGACCCCCTGCCGAGCACGTTGAGCATCGCCGTGCCACCGCGGACGCGCCAGACACGCGCGCGACACGAACCCTGGCCCGTGATACGTCTCCGACGTATCGATAATTTCTTATGTTCTATGCCATATTATTGATGATACCTACATGTTTTATGCACACTTTATGTCATATTCGTGCATTTTCCGGAACTAACCTATTAACAAGATGCCGAAGTGCCAGCTCCTCGTTTTCTGCTGTTTTTGGTTTCAGAAATCCTAGTAACGAAATATTCTCGGAATTGGACGAAACGAAGACCCGGGGCCCTATTTTTCCACGGAGCTTCCGGAAGACCGAAGAACACACGAAGTGGGGCCACGAGGTGGCCAAGCTATAGGGCGGCGCGGCCCAAGCCCGGCCGCGCCGACCTATGGTGTGGGCCCCTCGTTAGCCCCCGACCTGCCCTTCCGCCTACTTAAAGCCTCCGTCGCGAAACCCCTGATGCGAAAAACCACGATACGGAAAACCTTACCGAGACGCCGTCGCCGCCGATCCCATCTCGGGGGATTCTGGAGATCTCCTCCGGCACCCTGCCGGAGAGGGGATTCATCTCCCGGAGGACTCTACACCGCCATGGTCGCCTCCGGAGTGATGAGTGAGTAGTTCACCCCTGGACTATGGGTCCATAGCAGTAGCTAGATGGTTGTCTTCTCCTCATTGTGCTTCATTGTTGGATCTTGTGAGCTGCCTAACATGATCAAGATCATCTATCCGTAATTCTATATGTTGTGTTTGTCGGGATCCGATGGATAGAGAATACCATGTCATGTTAATTATCAAGTTATTATACATGTGTTGTTTATGATCTTGCATGCTCTCCGTTACTAGTAGAGGCTCTGGCCAAGTTTTTACTCTTAACTCCAAGAGGGAGTATTTATGCTCGATAGTGGGTTCATGCCTGCATTGACACCTGGGACAGTGACAGAAAGTTCTAAGGTTGTGTTGTGCTGTTGCCACTAGGGATAAAACATTGGCGCTATGTCCGAGGATGTAGTTGTTGATTACATTACGCACCATACTTAATGCAATTGTCTAGTTGCTTTGCAACTTAATACCGGAGGGGGTTCGGATGATAACCCGAAGGTGGACTTTTTAGGCATAGATGCAGCTTGGATGGCGGTCTATGTACTTTGTCGTAATGCCCAATTAAATCTCACTATACTTATCATGTCATGTATGTGCATTGTTATGCCCTCTCTATTTGTCAATTGCCCGACTGTAATTTGTTCACCCAACATGCTTTTATCTTATGGGAGAGACACCTCTAGTGAACTGTGGACCCCGGTCCATTCTTTAATACTCGAAATACAAATCTGCTGCAATACTTGTTTTTACTGTTTTCTCTCGCAAACAATCATCTTCCACACAATACGGTTAATCCTTTGTTACAGCAAGCCGGTGAGATTGACAACCTCACCGTTTCGTTGGGGCAAAGTACTTTGGTTGTGTTGTGCAGGTTCCACGTTGGCGCCGGAATCTCCGGTGTTGCGCCGCACTACATCCCGCCGCCATCAACCTTCAACGTGCTTCTTGGCTCCTCCTGGTTCGATAAACCTTGGTTTCTTTCTCGAGGGAAAACTTGCCGCTGTGCGCATCATACCTTCCTCTTGGGGTTGCCCAACGAACGTGTGAAATACACGCCATCAAGCATATTTTCCGGCGCCGTTGTCGGGGAGATCAAGACACGCCGCAAGGGGAGTCTCCACTTCTCAATCTCTTTACTTTGTTTTTGTCTTGCTTTATTTTATTTACTACTTTGTTTGCTGCACTTATATCAAAACACAAAAAAATTAGTTGCTAGCTTTACTTTATTTGCTATCTTGTTTGCTATATCAAAAACACACAAAAATTAGTTTACTTGCATTTACTTTATCTAGTTTGCTTTATTTACTATTGCTAAAATGGCCAACCCTGAAAATACTAAGTTGTGTGACTTCACTAGCACAAATAATAATGATTTCTTATGCACACCTATTGCTCCACCTCGCTACTACAGCAGAATTCTTTGAAATTAAACCTCGCTTTACTTAATCTTGTTATGCGAGAGCAATTTTCTCGGTGTTAGTTCTGATGATGTCGCTGCCCATCTCAATAATTTTGTTGAATTGTGTGAAATGCAAAAATATAAAGATGTAGATGGTGACATTATAAAATTAAAATTGTTCCCTTTCTCATTAAGAGGAAGAGCTAAAGATTGGTTGCTATCTCTCGCCTAAGAATAGTATTGATTCCTGGACTAAATGCAAGGATGCTTTTATTGGTAGATATTATCCCCCTGCTAAAATTATATCTTTGAGGAGTAGCATAATGAATTTTAAACAATTGGATAATGAACATGTTGCTCAAGCTTGGGAAAGAATGAAATCTTTGGTTAAAAATTGCCCAACCCATGGATCGACTACTTGGATGATCATCCAAACCTTCTATGCAGGACTAAATTTTTCTTCGCGGAATTTATTGGATTCAGCTGCTGGAGGTACCTTTATGTCCATCACTCTTGGTGAAGCAACAAAGCTCCTTGATAATATGATGGTTAATTACTCTGAATGGCACACTGAAAGAGCTCCACAAGGTAAGAAGGTAAATTCTGTTGAAGAATCCTCTTCCTTGAATGATAAAGTTGATGCTATTATGTCTATGCTTGCGAATGATAGGACTAATGTTGATCCTAATAATGTTCCATTAGCTTCATTGGTTGCCCAAGAAGAACATGTTGATGTAAACTTCATTAAAAATAATAATTTCAACAACAATGCTTATCGGAACAATTCTAGTAATAACTATAGGCCATATCCTTATAATAATGGTAACGGTTATGCTAATTCTTATGGGAATTCTTACAACAATAATAGGAATACACCCCCTGGACTTGAAGCCATGCTTAAAGAATTTATTAGTACACAAACTCGCCTTTAACAAATCTGTTGAGGAAAAGCTCAATAAAATTGATATTCTTGTTTCTAGAGTTGATAGTCTTGCCTCCGATGTTGATCTTTTGAAATCAAAAGTTATGCCTAATAGGGATATTGAAAATAAAATTGTTACTACAGCAAATGCCATCCAAGTTAGAATTAATGAGAATATAAGATTAATGGCTGAACTGCGTGCTAGGTGGGATAGAGAAGAAAATGAAAAACTAGCTAAAAAGGAAAATGTAGCTAAAGTTTGGACTATTACCACCACTAGCAATGCTAATGATTCATATGTTGCTGCACCTCCTACTATCCATGATAAAATAATTGGTGTTGGCAATGCTTCTACTCCTAGTGCAAAGCGCGCAAAATTACCCGAAACCGCTAAAACCGCTGAAACCGCTTGTGATAAAACTCGCTGAAATTTTTTCCAACCTTGGGGATGATAATCCCATTGCTTTAGATTGTAATGATTTAGATTTTGATGATTGCCATATCTCTGAAGTTATAAAGTTCTTGCAAAAACTTGCTAAAAGTCCCAATGCTAGCGCTATAAATTTGGCTTTCACAAAACATATTACAAATGCTCTCATAAAAGCTAGAGAAGAGAAACTAAAACTTGAAACTTCTATTCCTAGAAAGCTAGAGGATGGTTGGGAGCCCATCATTAAAATGAGAGTCAAAGATTTTGATTGTAATGCTTTATGTGATCTTGGTGCAAGTATTTCTGTTATGCCTAAAAAAGTCTATGATATGCTTGACTTGCCACCATTGAAAAATTGTTATTTGGATGTTAATCTTGCTGATAATGCTAAAAAGAAACCTTTGGGGAAAGTTGATAATGTTCATATTATGGTTAACAATAACCTTGTCCCCGTTGATTTTGTTGTCTTGGATATTGAATGCAATGCATCTTGCCCCATTATATTGGGAAGACCTTTTCTTCGAACCGTTGGTGCTACTATTGATATGAAGGAAGGTAATATTAAATATCAATTTCCTCTCAAGAAAGGTATGGAACACTTCCCTAGAAAGAGAATGAAGGTACCTTATGATTCTATCATTAGAACAAATTATGATGTTGATGCTTCGTCTCTTGATGTTACTTGATACACACTTTCGCGCCTAGCTGAAAGGCGTTAAAGAAAAGCGCTTATGGGAGACAACCCATGTTTTTACTACAGTATTTTTATTTTATATTTGTGTCTTGGAAGTTGTTTACTACTGTAGCAACCTCTCCTTATCTTAGTTTTGAGTTTTGTTGTGCCAAGTAAAGTCTTTGATAGAAAAGTAAGTACTAGATTTGGATTACTCGCGCAGTTCCAGCATTTCTTTGCTGTCACGAATCTGGGTCTATCTCCCCGTAGGTAGCTCAGAAAATTACGCCAATTTACGAGCATGATCCTCAGATATGTACGCAACTTTCATTCAATTTGAGCATTTTCGTTTGAGCAAGTCTGGTGGCCTAATAAAATCCATCTTTACGGACTGTTCTGTTTTGACAGATTCTGTCTTTTATTTCGCATTGCCTCTTTTGCTATGTTGGATGAATTTCTTTGATCCACTAATGTCCAGTAGCTTTATGCAATGTCCAGAAGTGTTAAGAATGATTGTGTCACCTCTGAACATGTGAATTTTTATTATGCACTAACCCTCTAATGAGTTGTTTCGAGTTTGGTGTGGAGGAAGTTTTCAAGGATCAAGAGAGGAGTATGATGCAATATGATCAATTAGGAGAGTGAAAGTTCTAAGCTTGGGGATGCCCCGGTGGTTCACCCCTGCATATATTAAGAAGACTCAAGCGTTTAAGCTTGGGGATGCCCAAGGCATCCCCTTCTTCATCGACAACATTATCAAGTTCCTCCCCCGAAACTATATTTTTATTCGGCCACATCTTATGTACTTTGCTTGGAGCGTCGGTTTGTTTTTGTTTTTTGTTTTGTTTGAATAAAATGGATCCTAGCATTCACTTTATGGGAGAGAGACACGCTCCGCTGTTGCATATGGACAAATATGTCCTTAGGCTCTACTCATAGTATTCATGGCGAAGTTTCATCTTCGTTAAATTGTTATATGGTTGGAATTGGAAAATGCTACATGTAGTAACTCTAAAATGTCTTGGATAATTTGATACTTGGCAATTGTTGTGCTCATGTTTAAGCTCTTGCATCATATACTTTGCACCCATTAATGAAGAAATACTTAGAGCTTGCTAATTTGGTTTGCATATTTGGTTTCTCTAGAGTCTAGATAACATCTAGTATTGAGTTTTGAACAACAAGGAAGACGGTATGGAGTCTTATAATGTTTACCATATGTCTTTTATGTGAGTTTTGCTGTACCGTTCATCCTTGTGTTTGTTTCAAATAACCTTGCTAGCCTAAACCTTGTATCGAGAGGGAATACTTCTCATGCATCCAAAATCCTTGAGCCAACCACTATGCCATTTGTGTCCACCATACCTACCTATTACATGGTATTTATCCGCCATTCCAAAGTAAATTGCTTGAGTGCTACCTTTAAAATTCCATCATTCACCTTTGCAATATATAGCTCATGGGACAAATAGCTTAAAAACTATTGTGGTATTGAATATGTACTTATGCACTTTATCTCTTATTAAGTTGCTTGTTGAGCGATAACCATGTTTCGGGGACGCCATCAACTATTCTTTGTTGGATATCATGTGAGTTGCTATGCATGTCCGTCTTGTCCGAAGCAAGAGAGATCTACCACCTTCATGGTTGGAGCATGCATATTGTTAGAGAAGAACTTTGGGCCGCTAACTAAAGCCATGATTCATGGTGGAAGTTTCAGTTTGGACACATATCCTCAATCTCATATGAGAATAAAAATTGTTGCCACATGCTTATGCATTTAAGAGGAGTCCATTATCTCGTTGTCCATGTTGTCCCGGTATGGATGTCTAAGTTGAGAATAATCAAAAGCGAGAAATCCAAAATGCGAGCTTTCTCCTTAGACCTTTGTACAGGCGGCATGGAGGTACCCCATTGTGACACTTGGTCAAAACATGTGCATTGCAAAGATCCGGTAGTCCAAGTTAATTAGGACAAGGTGCGGGCACTATTAGTATACTATGCATGAGACTTGCAACTTGTAAGATATAATGTACATAACTCATATGCTTTATTACTACCGTTGACAAAATTGTTTCATGTTTTCAAAATAAAAGCTCTAGCACAAATATAGCAATCGATGCTTTCCTCTTTGAAGGACCATTCTCTTTACTTTTATGTTGAGTCAGTTCACCTATCTCTCTCCACCTCAAGAAGCAAACACTTGTGTGAACCGTGCATTGATTCCTACATACTTGCATATTGTACTTGTTATATTACTCTATGTTGACTATTATCCATGAGATATACATGTTACAAGTTGAAAGCAACCGCTGAAACTTAATCTTCCTTTGTGTTGCTTCAATGCCTTTACTTTGATTTATTGCTTTATGAGTTAACTCTTATGCAAGACTTATTAATATTTGTCTTGAAGTACTATTCATGAAAAGTCTTTGCTATATGATTCACCTGTTTACTCATGTCATTACCATTGTTTTGATCGCTGCATCCACTACATATGTTTACAAATAGTATGATCAAGGTTATGATGGCATATCACTTCAGAAATTATCTTTGTTATCGTTTTACCCGCTCGGGATGAGCAGTAACTAAGCTTGGGGATGCTTGATACGTCTCCGACGTATCGATAATTTCTTATGTTCTATGCCATATTATTGATGATACCTACATGTTTTATGCACACTTTATGTCATATTCGTGCATTTTCTCGGAACTAACCTATTAACAAGATGCCGAAGTGCCGCTTCCGTTTTCTCGCTGTTTTTGGTTTCGTAAATCCTAGTAACGAAATATTCTCGGAATTGGACGAAACGAAGACCCGGGGCCCTATTTTTCCACGGAGCTTCCAGAAGACCGAAGAACACACGAAGTGGGGCCACGAGGTGGCCAAGCTACTGGGCGGCGCGGCCCAAGCCCCGGCCGCGCCGACCTATAGTGTGGGCCCCTCGTTAGCCCCCGACTCTGCCCTTCCGCCTACTTAAAGCCTCCGTCGCGAAACCCCCGATGCGAAAAACCACGATACGGAAAACCTTACCGAGACGCCGTCGCCGCCGATCCCATCTCGGGGATTCTCGGAGATCTCCTCCGGCACCCTCGCCGGAGAGGGGATTCATCTCCCGGAGGACTCTACACCGCCATGGTCGCCTCCGGAGTGATGAGTGAGTAGTTCACCCCTGGACTATGGGTCCATAGCAGTAGCTAGATGGTTGTCTTCTCCTCATTGTGCTTCATTGTTGGATCTTGTGAGCTGCCTAACATGATCAAGATCATCTATCCGTAATTCTATATGTTGTGTTTGTCGGGATCCGATGGATAGAGAATACCATGTCATGTTAATTATCAAGTTATTATACATGTGTTGTTTATGATCTTGCATGCTCTCCGTTACTAGTAGAGGCTCGGCCAAGTTTTTACTCTTAACTCCAAGAGGGAGTATTTATGCTCGATAGTGGGTTCATGCCCGCATTGACACCGGGACAAGTGACGTAAAGTTCTAAGGTTGTGTTGTGCCGTTGCCACTAGGGATAAAACATTGGCGCTATGTCCGAGGATGTAGTTGCTGATTACATTACGCACCATACTTAATGCAATTGTCTCGTTGCTTTGCAACTTAATACCGGAGGGGGTTCGGATGATAACCTCGAAGGTGGACTTTTTAGGCATAGATGCAGTTGGATGGCGGTCTATGTACTTTGTCGTAATGCCCAATTAAATCTCACTATACTTATCATGTCATGTATGTGCATTGTTATGCCCTCTCTATTTGTCAATTGCCCGACCGTAATTTGTTCACCCAACATGCTTTTATCTTATGGGAGAGACACCTCTAGTGAACCGTGGACCCCGGTCCATTCTTTAATACCGAAATACAAATCTGCTCGCAATACTTGTTTTACTGTTTTCTCTGCAAACAATCATCTTCCACACAATACGGTTAATCTTTTGTTACAGCAAGCCGGTGAGATTCACAACCTCACTGTTTCGTTGGGGCAAAGTACTTTGGTTGTGTTGTGCAGGTTCCACGTTGGCGCCGGAATCTCTGGTGTTGCGCCGCACTACATCCCGCCGCCATCAACCTTCAACGTGCTTCTTGGCTCCTCCTGGTTCGATAAACCTTGGTTTCTTTCTGAGGGAAAACTTGCTGCTGTGCGCATCATACCTTCCTCTTGGGGTTGCCCAACGAACGTGTGAAATACACGCCATCAGCCCGCCGCCGCCGGAGACGACGAGCGAATCCCGCCGCAGCCACGGACATGCACGGAAGCAACGCGACCCAATCCGACCGCGCTGTCGCCGCCAAACGCTTCACCTGGACACGCTGAACAGATCCCCGCCAGCCTCTAGCTCCCTAGCTCGCCGGAACTGCCGCGCCATTGTCGACCGCAACACTGCCCCGTAGCACCTCCTCCCCTCTATAAATAGAGAGCTCCCCGGACCAAACCAAGCACACCAACAGCTTCTCCTCCCATCCCTGCTTCTCCACGACCAAGCCACACACTCGATTGACGCTGGAGCAGCCCCAATTTGGCGATCGGAGCCGCTAGTACCCGGAGATCGCCACCGTCGATTGGAGCCGCCCCTGGAGCTGCCGCCGGTACCAGGAGCATCGCCGTCGACTACATCTTCCTCGCGCATACTGCCAGCCACCGCGGGAGCCCTGGTTAGCCCTCCAACTCCCTAGGCTCGCCGCGCCCGTAGCTTGATCTCGCCGGAGGAGACGACGACCGTGCGCCGTTGGATCTCCTTCTAATCCAACGTGCCACATCGCTCGTACCGTTTCACGCGTTTAAGAGACGCTGACGAGTGGCCCCCACCTCGTCAGACGGCCCACGCGCACTGGATGCGTTGCTGGGCCGAGTTTCTCTGTTTTTGAATCGTTTCGGCCCAAATGAGTTTCCCGCCGGCCCTTTTATTCAAATCCAGTTTAATTAAATTCAAATCAAATTCAATACTGGACCTGACTTTGAAATTCAATAGAATTTGTTTGGGTTGGCCAAATTTAGCAAACTTGATGTTGTTAGAAAGCTACTGAAAAGATCTACAACTTGCCGCTGGTCTCAATGTGAGATCAGTTGTAGAAATAATGTGACAAAAAGATCAAGCCAGGGACTTTTGCACATTAAAATAAATCTTAAAAATCAACCAAAAATGATATTTAGTTGATTCCAACTCTAATAGCTCACATTTCACTTACACTAATTGTTTCTGCAAGAATATGTTGTGGTCACTTTGGATGATCATGCCCTAGTTTGAATGAAGGACTATATGGCTAGTTTAGTTAAGTGATATTGTCCAAAACTATTATGCAAATCATATGAAGTGTTTCACTTCATTTAAATCTTGTCCCGAGTACTTTCATATGAAGTTTGAACCCCTGGTCAAATACTCTCACATGAAATACTTGGAGATCTTAAATCATATTAAGCATTGTTAAATAGCATGAGGTATTCTACCTCATTTAAATCATTTTCTCAAATGATGATGATGAATGGTTGACTTAGGTCAACATGATTTCATGCATGATTTTTGGGAAGTTAAATCTTAAGAAGATTCAATGAGAGGAAATTATTTTCCTCCAACACTAAATGGAAACTATCATTTACATATGTAATGAGAGGAAATTATTTTTCCTAAATAAAGAAAACCAATGCACCTAATTGTGTTATGTGTGTGATTAGAATAGTTTGTGTGAAGTGATGATGTGCTTAGTATAGCTCTTGAACTTGTTGAGTGATTATACCTCGTATTCAAATTTAGACGCTAGCACCGGAGAATACCAGGAAGAAGAAGGTTGCTACCAAGAGGAGGAAGAGGAGAACTTTGAGAACTACCAAGGCAAGCTAATATTCTTGCAAAGTGCAAAGCCCTTTGGGGCAAGGCACCATGATTCTTACCTTTCTTACCACAAGCCTATCCCAAGTTTTTACCTTACAAGTTTTTACTTGTTTATTTAAAGAGTTACTTTTATAGTTAACTTTGGTCTAAGTTAAGAAGATTACTAGAGTAGCAAAGTTAGTCTCAAGCTAGCCAAGCAAGATAGCACCCCTCATGATTAGTGCTAGTGCTAAATATTAAAACTTGACTACTCTAGATGGGAACATGTGACTTGAATTGAATTTGAAACCTTGGAATGATGAGTCATTCCATTGAATGATTTTTGAAGGTGAATATGACCAAGAGAAGATGGTGATTTTTGATTAAAACTGATATTGGTTTGAATGCGATACCTTTCCAATTTTGAGTACCCCCACAATACCTGATTATGGGTAGGGCTTAATTGGAAATTTATGCATCTTAGTATGAGTTCCCTCTGAACACACATCATAGGGGTTATGCCGAGGCTTCCTCCGTTGTTGAGAAATGATGTGAATTGAGGTGAATTGTACGGCCAAGCCCTGTGCAGTTCCCAGGTTGACGGTTGGTCTTCACTGGGAGGCCAAGCTCATGGGGAGAGGTGCTCATACTAGGGTTTGTAAGTGAAAGGTTATGGTTGATGATCCGCGTACTGTGTTACGATGATTCGGGGTTATCCCGACGGATGAAATCAAATCTTGTGGCACAGTGTGCAACCTCTGCAGAGTGTGAACCTATTCGAATAGTCGTGTCCACGGTTACGGAAGGTTGGAAATGCCATACAGTTTCCGGTGTCAGATTCTTGAAAATGTTGGTGAAATGAATGGTGAATTGGTGACTGGTTTTGAATCACAACAAATGTTGTGGGAATGACACTAATGTTCCCACTTGAGTTAGTTAGCACTTGAATAAGTCTTTTCTCAAATACTTGTGAACTAAAACTGGCTTTATGCAAATAAACTAGAGTTTAGCACCCCTTACTTAGAATTGTTAGCACTTACATTAGTATTAGTTTGCGAGTACTTAAAGTACTCACGGCTTTGTCCCTGTCTATTCAAATGGCCAGAGTATGAAGATGAACAGAACTACCAAGGAGATGACCAGCAGGACGCCTACGACAACTAGGAGTCTTCCGACATCAAGCGTTGGCCTGTGGACTAGAGTGTCAATTTATCTTTACGCTTCCGCTATGAACTTGTGTTTGTTCGTTGATCAATAGATCAACTATTTGTGTAATATGGATCATGTGATTCAAGTTGTAAGACAATATGATTTGTAATGAATGATGACTATGATATTCAACTATTATGCCTCGCAACAACAATATTCCTGGGATTGCGATGAATGACATAATAGGCATTTGGACTTAAAAATCCGGGTGTTGACAAGTTGGTATCAGAGCCGTTGTTTGACCTTAGAAGACCCTAGTTAGAATGGACGTTCAGAAAAACTTAACTTTGAAATCAAATGAAGGGAATATTGATGAAAATCTATTCACACTCTTGTCTTTGAGATCTTTTCAAAAATTGATGAATCATGCTCTTTCTTGTTTGAATCTACTTAAAATTTTGCCACACTTGTTCACTCTCTAACTTACTCATCCATTTCGCTTTCAGATGGAGCCGAATGAACCCCTCAACGCCAAGTTTTACCAGCTTAGGAACGGCGGGAGTCTGATCTTCGAGCACGACCTCAATGCCGTCTCGGACTTTCTTGGACGCCCACACCCTGAGTTCCACGGGATCCAGGTGGACGACCAGGCCGGAGGAGAGTTGCAGTGGATTATCACCGCTGACTTGAGGGGCAAGATGGAGCCTCCCACCTCGGAGATGATCCTCTTCTCCTTCCGCGAGAGCAACTGGCTCGACGGACTCGCACGTGCCCTTCAGGAGGCACTTGCGCGTCTCTGTGGACAGAACGTGGTGCGCCTACTTGCGTCTCGCTATGCTCACCTTGTGAGGCGTGATGCCGCAGGAGTACCCATGGAGTTGCAGTTCACCCTGAGTTGAGACACCATGCTGAGCATCTGGATTTCATGCTGTACCACACACAGCAGGATCTGGACAACGCCCGTGCTTACGCCAACCAGACTCACCTTGCATTGGCAACTCATGCCGATGCCATCAAGATGCTTGCCCAGGACCGCAAGAAGCTCCGCCTGCAGCGTGCCAAGAAGGACGCTACTATTGTGCGCCTTCGCGCCAAGATAGCATCCTTGGAGGCCACTGTCAAGGCCCAGGAGGACCAACTGAGAGAGATGGAGGAAGACGCCACAGGTATCGACCTTCAGGGAGGAAGAGCCTTCCTGAGCGACGACGACTTTGAGGAGGACGAGTTCACCGAGGAGGAGGACTACGAGTTCCTGGAAGCAGGACCCGACGACTTCGTCCCGATCGATGTGGACGATGAGGAGTAGTTGCACTTGATCACTTATGTAGGTGTGAGTTGTATCCCGTCCCTTGTATCGTAGCATGATGAATGGTTCTTCAAACCATGGGAAGTGTTAGTTTGTAATGTGTGATGTTGAATGAATGAATGTTTGTGTTTGTCATCAAAAGTATTCAAGTTTTAAATTTTTGAACTTACTCAAAATAAACCATAGAAATTTCCCTCTTATCTCATGATCTTCTCTATGTTCAGATGGCCCGTCCCAATCGCAACAACAACGATGCCATGATGCAACTGCTGCAGACACTGATGGCCGACAGGGAGACTGACCGAGCTGAACGCCAAGCCAACATCGCGGCACTGCAAAACCTTGCCAACCAGGGCCACAGAAATCATGACCACCCCGGTTCGAAGCTCAAGAACTTCCAGAACACCAACCCTCCGGTGTTTAGCAAGACTGAAGAACCCCTCGACGCCGATGACTGGCTCCAGACTATGGAGAACAACTTGGAAGTAGCCGGAGTAGAAGCCAACGAGAAGGTCTTGTTTGCAACCCACTACCTTGCCGGACCAGCCCGCGCCTGGTGGACTAGCACCCGTGCCATGAACGGAGGTCAAGTCATGACTTGGGCAGATTTCAAGCTCAAGTTCAGCAAGTACCATGTGCCCCCGGGTCTTATCAAGAAGATGAGGGATGAGTTCCGCGAACTCAAGCAAGGACGCATGACAGTGGTAGAATACCGCGACAGGTTCCTTACACTGTCAAGGTACGCCCCCGACGAGACCGACACCACCGAGAAGAGGCAGGAGAGGTTCCTGAACGGACTGCATGATGAGATGCAGACTGTCCTAGTCAACATCCCCTTCGCCGACCTTGAAGCCTTAGTAGACTCCGCCATCCAGATGGAAGGCAAGTTGAACCAAGCCAATGAGAACCCCAAACGCCGCATGATGCATCAGAGTGGGCCCAACAATGCCCCGAAGTATCGCCCCAGCTCAAGCGGAGGTTTCACTCCAAGGAACAACAACAAGCCCCAGATGCAAACTTCACGCCCCGGGTATCAGAACCGGAGCGGAGGAAACTCCAGGCCAGGAGGCCACCACAACAACAACAACTACAACAACAGCAACTATAACAACAACAACAACAACTACAACAACAACTTCAACCGCGCTCCACCCAGAGCCCCCAACACCAACAACAACAACACCAACACCGCTCCAAGGACTAGGAGCAACGCCATTCCCGTCGCCCCCAAGGACAAGTCCACCATCACTTGCTATGAGTGCGGAGTGGTGGGACACTACTCCAACGAGTGCCCCAAGAGGTTAGCCAAGACTGCCGCCAACACCGCTGCACCTGCTCAGCAGCAACGGCGCGTCTCCACCGGCAGAAAGTTCGCCCCCAACAACCCCAATAACCCCAACGGCCGTCTCTTCCACATGAACGCCGAGGAAGCCCAGGAACCACCAGATGTGGTACTGGGTATGTTTTCTGTCAACTCCGTACCTGCCAGAGTGTTGTTTGACTCCGGAGCATCGCATTCTTTTGTCACTGAAGACTTTGCATGCACAAGTAAAATCCAACCTATCAGTTTGAAGCATGTTATGATAGTTCAAATTCCCGGATCAACCACCAAAGCCAGAAAATTTTGCAAAAATGTACCCATCAGAATCCATGAAGTAGATTTTTATGCCAATCTGATTATTCTGGGAACCAAAGGTTTGGAAGTCGTACTAGGAATGGACTGGATGTCAAGACACCATGGACTGATTGACTGTGCCAAGAAAGCCATCACCATGACTAGTAGCACCGGTATCATAGTAGAACATGTATCCGAAAGACTACCCAGAAAATTCACCTGCAACCAAAGTGTAGCCAAGCCAACTCTGGATCAAATCAGGGTCGTTTGTCGATACCCTAATGTGTTTCCGGATGATCTACCCGGTATGCCCCCGGATCGGGATATCGAGTTCATCATCGAGTTAATCCCCGGAACTGGACCTATAGCCCAAAGAGCCTATAGTATGAACCCAACAGAGCTCGTGGAGCTGAAGAAGCAAATTGATGATATGTTAGCCAAAGGTTTGATTCGACCTAGTGCATCACCCTGGAGATCACCAGTTTTATTTGTGGACAAGAAGGATGGTGCCACTCGTTTATGTACGGACTACCGTAAGCTTAACGATGTCACCGTCAAGAACAAATACCCCTACCCAAGATAGAAGACCTGTTCGATCAGTTGACCGGTGCCAAAGTGTTCTCAAAGATAGATCTTAGGACTGGTTATCATCAGCTGAAGATTCGCGCCACCGATATCCCCAAGACTGCCTTTACCACCAGATATGGGTTGTATGAGTACAACGTCATGTCGTTTGGATTAACCAATGCCCCAGCTTATTTCATGAACCTCATGAATAAGATTTTCATGAACTTTTTGGACAAGTTTGTCGTTGTCTTCATCGACGACATCCTTATCTACTCCAAGTCCGAAGAGGAACATGAACATCATTTGGAGACTGTCCTAGAAACCCTTAGGCACCACCAGTTGTATGCCAAGTTCAGCAAATGTGAGTTTTGGCTGAAGGAAGTAGGATTCCTGGGACATATCTTGTCTGCAGGAGGAATTGCCGTAGATCCCGCCAAGATCAAAACTGTTACAGAATGGCAAGCCCCAACCACCCAAACCGAGGTCCGCGCTATTCTTGGATTAGCCGGATATTACCGCAGGTTTGTCGAAGGCTTTTCGAGCATCGCTCGACCAATGACCCAACTGCTGAAGAAGGACAAGAAGTTTGAGTGGACTGACAAATGTGAAGAGAGTTTCCAACAACTCAAAAGTAGACTGACCTCAGCCCCAATCCTGATCATGCCGGAGATCACCAAGCCCTTTGACGTCTATTGCGACGCTTCCAAGATCGGTCTTGGATGTGTCTTGATGCAAGAAGGCAAAGTGATTTCATACCTTTCACGACAGCTGAAGCAACATGAGCAGAATTATCCAACCCACGACTTAGAGCTTGCAGCCGTTGTCCTAGCCTTGAAGGTTTGGCGTCATTACCTCATGGGTAATCGATGCGAGATCTACTCCGACCACAAGAGCCTGAAGTATATATTCACCCAGAAGGAGCTGAACATGAGGCAGCGCAGATGGATAGAATTGATCAAGGATTACGACATGGAGATTCACTACCACCCCGGCAAGGCCAATGTGGTAGCGGATGCCTTGAGTCGACTGCCGTGTCAGTTGAACTCCATGATCGCAATCGAGCAACCCAGCCTGTTTCAAGAGTTTGAACAGTTTAGACTTGAACTAGTTAGTGAAGGATTCCTAGCCAGCATAGAGCTTCAACCCACCTTGATCAGCCAGATCAAGGAAGCCCAGAAAGGAAACGCTAGCATCGACGGAATCAAGAAACAGATAGCTGCAGGGAAAGCACCAGGATTTACCGTAGATGAAGCCGGAGTTCTTTGGTACAAAGGACGCCTATGTGTGCCAGCAGATTCTGAACTGAAGCAGGTCATCCTGAAGGAAGCCCATGACACCCTTTACTCAATTCACCCCGGAGGTACCAAGATGTATCAAGATCTGAAGGAACAATTCTGGTGGCATGGAATGAAGAGAGAAATCGGAAGCTACATCGCCAAGTGTGACATCTGTCAGCGAGTCAAGGCGGAACATCAGCGACCCGCAGGATTGCTGCAGCCACTGCAGATTCTAGAATGGAAGTGGGACTCAGTAGGAATGGACTTTATCACAGGTTTGCCCAAATCCAGCAAAGGCAATGATTCGATATGGGTAGTTGTCGATAGACTGACCAAGGTAGCTCATTTCATTGCCGTCAAGACCACATACCAAGGCCCAAAGTTAGCTGAACTGTACATCTCCAGAATAGTCGCCCTGCACAGAACACCGAAGTCGATAGTGTCAGATAGAGGATCACAATTCACCTCAAGATTCTGGCAGAAAGTGCATGAAGGACTAGGAACCCGTCTGAATTTCAGCACCGCCTATCACCCTCAGACTGATGGACAGACAGAAAGAGTCAACCATATACTGGAAGACATGTTGAGAGCATGTGTACTGGAATATGGATCCAAGTGGGAAGACTGTTTGCCTTACGCAGAATTCTCTTACAACAACAGCTACCAAGCCAGCTTACAGATGGCCCCCTTTGAAGCCTTGTACGGAAGGAAGTGCCGTACCCCTCTGAATTGGTTAGAAGTCGGAGAAAGCCAAGTCTTTGGCCCAGATGTTCTTCGAGAAGCCGAAGAGAAAGTACACAAGATCCGCGAGTACCTCAAGACGGCGCAATCAAGACAGAAGAGCTATGTCGACAAGAGACGCCGAGAGATGACCTTCGAGATCGGAGACTTCGCCTATCTCAAGGTATCCCCCCTGAAAGGAATGCAGAGATTTCGGCTGAAAGGAAAGCTCGCACCCCGATATGTCGGACCCTTCAAAGTTCTCTGTCGCCGAGGCGAAGTATCTTATCAACTGGAGCTACCAGAAGAAATGTCGGCTGTGCACGACGTGTTTCACATCTCACTCCTCCGGAAGTGCCTTGAAGTCCCCGAGAAGACCGAAGTGTTCAAGAACATCGATCACCGATCGGTGGATATCAACCAGGACTTGACGTATCGCGAAGTGCCGATTCGCATACTGGAGGAAGCTTACTGAACCACCCGCACCGGAAGCATCAAGTTTCTGAAGATACAGTGGAGCAACCATACCGAAGATGAAGCCACTTGGGAACGCGAAGACTTCATGAAGAAGGAGTACCTAGATCTCTTTAGTACCTAATTTTCTTTTAGATCTCGGGACGAGATCTTTTGTAAGGGGGAAGGGTTTGTAACATCGCAAATTTCAATAAGAAGAAGAAGAATTCCAGAGATCCAAATTTCAGAACCAACAAAAACTTTTTCTTGCATATAGTACCATGCATAGGACTTGTGCATTTTGAGTGATATGCCATGATGATTGTTCTTATGCTTATGTGATAAACCCTAAAACCCTAATTGGATCAAGTGATGATCACAATTCAAATCAAATAAAAAGAGAAAGAAGTCAAATAAGAAAAACCCTAAAACCCTCACATATGGTTTATGCCATTTTTACAAATCTTTACCCTAGACCAATTTGGTCTTCACCATTAGTTGCATTATGTTACTAAACACTTATTACAACTTTTGGAATCAAAGAAACACAAATCAAATCAAATTCAAACTCAAAATGGGATCACATATGATAATGGTCAAATCTGCCATTTACATTCTGGTCACTACTTTGAGCCCTTGTATTTCAAGTTTTTCAAACTAAACTTTCCCAATTCTTTGCATGTCATCCAAGAGCACATCAAGGTGAACAACTTTGGTAAAGACCACCATGCCAAATTCATCTTGGATCAAAACCATGTTCATGTAAAGTTGAGACTTTTTAATATGAGCAACAATCTCACTTTGTCAAATTTTGCTATTCCTTGATTTTTAAAATTCCATCACCACACATAGTTGTCTCTTGTCATTTACAACTTAACCAAACTCACCACTTTCAAATTTTGGAACCTTTTGAACTCAACCAAATTTGGGCAAAATTTGCAATTTACACATAGGGATTAATTGCAAACACTATTTAAAATAGTGTCTTGGCCAAACCTACTGCCCCAAGCTACTCTAACCTGTCCCCTGGCTCCCTCTCTCTCTCTTGCTTGCATAGGAACCCTAGGAGAAACCCTAAGGTGACAAGAACATGGCCATGCCGGCCATGTCTCAACCATGCCGCACCCCCTCTCTTCTCCTTCCTCTTCATCACTGGCCCTAGTGCCCAAACGCGCCACAACACCTGGCTAGCCACGCCTAGCCACGCCACTGCCACGAACGACGACGACCACCACCGGAGATCGCGCGCCCAGAATCGCCCAGGATGCCGATGACGTCGCAGCGCGCACGCCACAGGCACCCACAGGCCACCTGCCGCCTCGCCAGCACAAGCCTGCCCTGGACCCCCTGCGAGCACGTTGAGCATCGCCGTGCCACCGCGGACGCGGCAGACACGTGCGCGACACGAACCCTGGCCCGCCGCCGCCGGAGACGACGAGCGAATCCCGCCACAGCCACGGACATGTACGGAAGCAACGCGACCCAATCCGACGCCGCCCGACCGCGATGTCGCCGCCAAACGCTTCACCTGGACACGCTGAACAGATCCCCGCCATCCTCTAGCTCCCTAGCTCGCCGGAACTGCCGCGCCATTGTCGACCGCAACACTGCCCCGTAGCACCTCCTCCCCTCTATAAATAGAGAGCTCCCCGGACCAAACCAAGCACACCAACAGCTTCTCCTCCCATCCCTGCTTCTCCACGACCAAGCCACACACTAGATTGACGCCGGAGCAGCCCCAATTTGGCGATCGGAGCCGCCAGTACCCGGAGATCGCCGCCGTCGATTGGAGCCGCCCCTGGAGCTGCCGCCGGTACCAGGAGCATCACCGTCGAATACATCTTCCTCGCGCATACTTCCAGCCACCGCGGGAGCCCTGGTTAGCCCTCCAACCCCCTAGGCTCGTGGCGCCCGTAGCTCGGTCTTGCCGGAGGAGACGACGATCGTGCGCCGTTGGATCTTCTTCTAATCCAACGCGCCACGTCGCTCGTACCGTTTCGCGATTTTTAAGAGACGCTGACGAGTGGCCCCCACCTCGTCAGACGGCCCACGCGCACTGGATGCGTTGCTGGGCCGAGTTTCTCTGTTTTTGAATCGTTTCGGCCCAAATGAGTTTCCCGCCGGCCCTTTTATTCAAATCCAGTTTAATTAAATTCAAATCAAATTCAATACTGGACCTGACTTTCAAATTCAATTTAATTTGTTTGGCTTGGCCAAATTTAGCAAACTTGATGTTGTTAGAAAGCTACTGAAAAGATCTACAACTTGCCACTGGTCTCTGATACGTCTCCGACGTATCGATAATTTCTTATGTTCCATGCCACATTATTGATGATATCTACATGTTTTATGCACACTTTATGTCATATTCGTGCATTTTCTGGAACTAACCTATTGACGAGATGCCGAAGGGCCAGTTCCTGTTTTCTGCTGTTTTTGGTTCCAGAAATCCTAGTAAGGAAATATTCTCGGAATCGGACGAAATCAAGACCCAGCATCCTATTTTTCCACGAAGCTTCCAGAACACCCGGAAAGGACCAGAGGGGGGCCACAGGCCCACCAGACCATAGGCCAGCGCGGCCTGGGTGTGGCCCGCGCCACCCTATGGTGTCGCCGCCTCTTCGACCCTCTGATGCCGCCTCTTCGCCTATAAAAAGGTCCCAGACCTAAAACATCGAGACGAAAAAGCCACGGTACGAGAAACCTTCCAGAGCCGCCGCCATCGCGAAGCCAAGATCTGGGGGACAGGAGTCTCTGTTCCGGCACGCCGCCGGAGTGGGGAAGTGCCCCGGAAGGCTCCTCCATCGACACCACCGCCATCTCCATCAACGCTGCTGTCTCCCATGAGGAGGGAGTAGTTCTCCATCGAGGCTCGGGGCTGTACCGGTAGCTATGTGGTTCATCTCTCTCCTATGTACTTCAATACAATAATCTCATGAGCTGCCTTACATGATTGAGATTCATATGATGATGCTTGTAATCTAGATGTCATTATGCTAGTCAAGTGGGTTTTACTTATGTGATCTCCGGAGACTCCTTGTCCCACGTGTGTAAAGGTGACAGTGTGTGCACCGTGTGGGTCTCTTAGGCTATATTTCACAGAATACTTATTCACTGTTATGAAAGTGCTTATTTATATCTCTTTATGATTGCAATGTGTTTTGTATCACAATTTATCTATGTGCTACTCTAGTGATGTTATTAAAGTAGTTTTATTCCTCCTGCACGGTGTAATGGTGACAGTGTGTGCATCCGTGTTAGTACTTGGCGTAGGCTATGATTATGATCTCTTGGAGATTATGAAGTTAACTATTGCTATGATAGTATTGATGTGATCTATTCCTCCTACATAGTGTGAAGGTGACAGGTGTGCATGCTATGTTAGTACTTGGTTTAGTCGTGTTGATCTTTCATGCACTCTAAGGTTATTTAAATATGAACATTGAATTGTGGAGCTTGTTAACTCCGGCATTGAGGGTTCGTGTAATCCTACGCAATGGTGTTCATCATCCAACAAAAGAGTGTAGATTATGCATTTATCTATTCTGTTATGTGATCAAAGTTGAGAGTGTCCACTAGTGAAAGTCTAATCCCTAGGCCTTGTTCCTAAATACTGCTATCGCTGCTTGTTTACTGTTTTACTGCGTTACTACTGCTGCGTTACTACTGCTACCATATTACCACCATCAACTACACGCCAGCAAGCTATTTTCTGGCGCCGTTACTACTGCTCATATTCATTCATACCACCTGTATTTCACTATCTCTTCGCCGAACTAGTGCACCTATTAGGTGTGTTGGGGACACAAGAGACTTCTTGCTTTGTGGTTGCAGGGTTGCATGAGAGGGATATCTTTGACCTCTTCCTCCCTGAGTTCGATAAACCTTGGGTGATCCACTTAAGGGAAACTTGCTGCTGTTCTACAAACCTCTGCTCTTGGAGGCGCAACACTGTCTACAAGAATAGAAGCTCCCGTAGACATCAGTCTCAATGTGAGATCTGTTGTAGAAATAATGTGACAAAAAGATCAAGCCATGGACTTTTGCACATTCAAATAAATCTTAAAAATCAACCAAAAATGATATTTAGTTGATTCCAACTCTAATAGCTCACATTTCACTTACACTAATTGTTTCTGCAAGAATATGTTGTGGTCACTTTGGATGATCATGCCCTAGTTTGAATAAAGGACTATATGGCTAGTTTAGTTAAGTGATATTGTCCAAAACTGCAAATCATATGAAGTGTTTCACTTCATTTAAATCTTGTCCCAAGTACTTTCATATGAAGTTTGAACCCCTGGTCAAATACTCTCACATGAAATACTTGGAGATTTTAAATCATATTAAGCATTGTTAAATAGCATGAGGTATTCTACCTCATTTAAATCATTTTCTCAAATGATGATGATGAATGGTTGACTTAGGTCAACATGATTTCATGCATGATTGTTGGGAAGTTAAATCTTAAGAAGATTCAATGAGAGGAAATTATTTTCCTCCAACACTAAATGTAAACTATCATTTACATATGTAATGAGAGGAAATTATTTTTCCTAAATAAAGAAAACCAATGCACCTAATTGTGTTATGTGTGTGATTAGAATAGTTTGTGTGAAGTGATGATGTGGTTAGTATAGCTCTTGAATTTGTTGAGTGATTATACCTCATATTCAAATTTAGACGCTAGCACCGGAGAATACCAGGAAGAAGAAGGTTGCTACCAAGAGGAGGAAGAGGAGAACTTTGAGAACTACCAAGGCAAGCTAATATTCTTGCAAAGTGCAAAGCCCTTTGAGGCAAGGCACCATGATTCTTACCTTTCTTACCACAAGCCTATCCCAAGTTTTTACCTTACAAGTTTTCACTTGTTTATTTAAAGAGTTACTTTTATAGTTAACTTTGGTCTAAGTTAAGAAGATTACTAGAGTAGCAAAGTTAGTCTCAAGCTAGCCAAGCAAGATAGCACCCCTCATGATTAGTGCTAGTGCTAAATATTAAAACTTGACTACTCTAGATGGGAACATGTGACTTGAATTGAATTTGAAACCTTGGAATGATGGGTCATTCCATTGAATGATTTTTGAAGGTGAATATGACCAAAAGAAGATGGTGATTTTTGATTAAAACTGGTTTGAATGCGATACCTTTCCAATTTTGAGTACCCCCACAATACCTGATTATGGGTAGGGCTTAACTGGAAATTTATGCATCTTAGTATGAGTTCCCTCTGAACACACATCATAGGGGTTATGCCGAGGCTGCCTCCGTTGTTGAGAAATGATGTGAATTGAGGTGAATTGTACGGCCAAGCCCTATGCAGTTCCCAGGTTGACAGTTGGTCTTCGCTGGGAGGCCAAGCTCATGGGGAGAGGTGCTCATACTAGGGTTTGTAAGTGAAAGTTTATGGTTGATGATCCGCATACTATGTTACGATGATTCGGGGTTATCCTGACGGATGAAATCAAATGTTGTGGCACAAGTGTGCAACCTCTGCTGAGTGTGAACCTATTCGAATAGCCGTGTCCACGGTTATGGACGGTTGGAAAGGCCATACAGTTTCCGGTGTCAGATTATTGAAAATGTTGGTGAAATGAATGGTGAATTGGTGACTGGTTTTGAATCACAACAAATGTTGTGGGAATGACACTAATGTTCCCACTTGAGTTAGTTAGCACTTGAATAAGTCTTTTCTCAAATACTTGTGAACTAAAACTGGCTTTATGCAAATAAACTAGAGCATAGCACCCCTTACTAGAATTGTTAGAACTTACATTAGTATTAGTTTGCGAGTACTTAAAGTACTCACGGCTTTGTCCCTGGCGATTCAAATGGCCAAAGTATGAAGATGAACAGAACTACCAAGGAGATGACCAGCAGGACTCCTACGACAACTAGGAGTCTTCCGACGTCAAGCGTTGGCCTGTGGACTAGAGAGTCCATTTATCTTTACGCTTCCGCTATGAACTTGTGTTTGTTCGTTGATCAATAGATCAACTATTTGTGTAATATGGATCATGTGATTCAAGTTGTAAGACAATATGATTTGTAATGAATGATGACTATGATATTCAACTATTATGCCTCGCAACAACAATATTCCTGGGATTGCGATGAATGACATAATAGGCATCTGGACTTAAAAATCCGGGTGTTGACAAAGAGCTCTTCATGGTGTTGTGGATCAGTTTCTTCATGGTGTTGTGGAACAACTTCTTGATGACGTCGTGGATCAACCTCTTCAAGAAGGAATATTGTCGTGGTATCGACAATATCGTTGAAGACCGATGTAGTCCTTGTTACTTTGTCTATTCCTACCTTGGAATCTCGGGACGAGATTCTTTTAAGGGGGATAGATTTGTAACATCCATGTTTTAATAAAACCTAATTAGGGTTGATTGTGCATCATTTGCATCATGATATTTTGCTAAGAAAAATGCATTGAAGAGAAATATTTGAAAACCCTAATGTTGGTTTGAATCTCCCTCTCTTTCAAATGCTCAAAGTGTTTCAATAGTTTGTGAACTAAAATATGTGGCACTTCTGCAATATGTCAAGAAATCCATTTTTATTTTGAAAAGTTGCAGAAAGTTTGAAGTTTCAAACAGATATCAAAATGCAAAATAATTTGGAAACAAAATAAAATAGAATTTTCAAAAAGAGAGAAGAGGAACCCCCTCTGTTTTTGGGCCACAGCCCAACTCTCCTCTCTCCCCTCCTCTTCCTGCGCAGCACAGCAGGCCAACCCACCAGCAGCCCAACTTGGCCCGACTCCACCCCTAGGGGGTTATTTACAAAATCTCCAAAGTCATCCCCTAGCTCCGTTCCGCGAAGCAGCTCGGTGGCACGGCCTGGTCTCTCGCCTGCGTCGAGATGAACGCCGCCGCCGCCGAGCGTCTACAAGACCCTCTCCGCCGCCACGGGAGAACCTAGACGCCACTCGTTCTTCCCATCTCCCTCTCCCTCGCTCTCTGGCGCAAATGCCCAGAAACCCTAACCCTTGCCGTGGTCAGCACCACCTCGCCCCGCCATACCAGGCCTCCCCGAGCTTGGCCGTGACTCGCTGGAGCTCTGCCTGGCCTTCCTGTGCTCTCTGGACGAAGGAATCGAGCTCCCTCAACGTGGTTCGCCGCCGGCGAGCTCGCCTGCCCGACGTCCGATCACCGTCGATTAGCTCGACTCCAGCCACCTCCGCCCTCTCCGTTGAGCTCTACGGCATCTCGGTGAGCCTCTGATTCCCCCGATGCCCTTGCCCTGCCCGATTTCATCCCCTAGCGCCGCCGCCACGCGAACCCGCCCCGGCCGCCGCAGCAACACGCCGCCAACCACGCTCTGGTGTCCAATAAGTGGCGGCGCCACCACCATTAGGTCCGCCTCGTTCGTGCGTGTCCAACGCGACCACGCGCGCATCCTCTCGATCCCAGCATCGTTGAGTCTGTGCTCGACATGGCCGCAGATGCCCGCGCTGATGTCATGCTGATGTCAGCATGACACAATAATCTCTTTTCTATTTTTGAAAATAGTTTTCTATTATTAGTAAATACATTGACTGGTGGGTCCCCTTGTCAGATATTTAATCTTTTCCTAAATGATTAAAACCCTGACATGTGGGTCCAGTCTGTAAGGTTTTTATTATTTTCCAGAATGTCCAGAAATGATTTAAATGAATAAATCTTGTGAAATTCATAAGTAATTCATTTTAAATCAAAAAAATGTGTATAATATATCAAAATTTTCAGAAAAATGGGATCTACAATTTGGTTACAAAATCATGCATTTTTAAAGCAACTTTGAACCCTAGTTGTTTTAGAAGAACTTAATCAACCCCTTTGAGGTTCCGGAACTACTAACCCTAGTCCCGTCGAACCCCAGTTAAAATGATGATCATGTCTTAGGGTTAGTTTCAGTACTTAATTAACATGCCATGTCATCATTCTTGTATGCGCATTGCATCGATGCCATGTGTTGATTGTTCCTTTACCTTTCTGGTGTTTTCTTCTTCGCGATCGATAGAGCAAGTGGTCGAGAAGATGAAGATCGACAACGACGCAACTCAATACTTTTCCATCGACGAACAAGTCAAGCATGGGATCTCCGAAGATCCATATTGGTTTGTTAGGGACAAAGGCAAGCCCTAACCTGGTTCATATATGGTTTCAAAATGCTTTTACTTCTGGTTCCTTCATATTGCATACGATTCCAATATGTTTTATCGGCAGATATAGTTATCCTATGTGTGTTGCACTTACTATCCTTGTAGCCTAAATACTTTGATCCACTGATCCTAGCAAGACTAGGATTGAGCTATGTGTGCATCGCTAGAGCCGTTGTATTGAATATGCTTAGCCATACTTAGTTGACGAATCTGATCCATCCGGTTGATGAATCAGAGCTGCTAATGAACCTAGTATGGCAGGATGACGTGGTAAGATCAGTGATGATAATTAAACATGCTTAAAGGCTTGGATGGGCTGCCACATGGGGATGTGGTGATTTGACTCGTTCTCGTCGATACTAGGACCTGAGTTCTCGCCTTCGGTACCAAGACTGAGCGTACAGCCACACGGGGCCCATTGGAAACCCTTGGCCCGAACTTGCCTAGCTTACCCATGAGTCAATTAGATTGCGAGTTCCATTTGGCATTCTGCATGGCGAAGGCGTGGAAAAGGTTTTCAAAGGTGCATCATACATGGACATGGCTAGGGTGAAGGATGCTGGAGGCATTGAACTGGATCCCCTGCACACAATGACCGGGACCACCTCGGAAAATGGCTACCTACGATGACAGAGTTCCCCTAGTTAGATTGACTCATGGAATAGGCGAAGCAAGGGAAAGGTTTTGGTCGACACACCAAGGAAGTGTGTAACGTACGGCGCTAAGAGTCGGTCGGCGCGCATGGGTAAAGTTGTACACCCCTGCAGGGTAAATCTTGTCGAAAAGCCATATCCACGGTTACAGACGACTTGGTGATGGATTATGTGATCATAGAAAACTTTAACCTAATCATAAAACTTGGAATCAATGTGTGATAAGGATCCCTTCTCAGGGTATCGAGGGGTGATTCTAGTTGATAGGTTTAGCTGATGATGAAGATCTCGGTGGATTCAATATGATGATCAGTAGAGCTAGTGATATTGCTATATTTCCCCTTTTAAAATGATCTGAGTAGACGATCTTCTGCTCCCTCTTGTTTTACAAAGGAAAACTGACTTTCTACAAAATAAGCTCCACATAAAACCTCACATACCAGCTTTGCTAACAGGTTGTACTAAGTCTTGCTGAGTCCCTGTACTCAGCTTTGCATGCTTTGTTTTAGACGAAGATGCTCCAACAAATGGTGGTTTCTAGGTCGACATCGACGAGTAGCTTGAGACTCCCAGGTGGCAGCCTGGAACCTATGGGCTGGTACGTCGCCGTTATGCTCCTGGCCAATTATGCCTTTTGCTATCTTGCTATTTATAATAGCATAACTTAGCTTCCGTTGATTGATGAAATGTCAGGTCAGTGACCTCTGCTTGTAATACTTTGGTTCTTTTCTCAGTTATGAGCTTGTATTACTCTTTGAGTCGTAGAGTCACTGTTGTGTTACCGATTCTCACCCTGTAGGCCCTAGAGATCTAGGTTAGGCTTATGCCAGATGGAGATCTGGGTTTGTCTAGCCCCGACCTCCCGGGCCGCCACAGGTTTTGGTATCAGAGCAGGACTGCCTGCAGGAAACACTTTCAACTGGTCGATGTTGAGTCTAGTGTTTGCGAAAAATATTTGAAAGCTAAAAATGTTTGCGAAAATCTGATTGGAATTCTTTTTACTCCTTAGCTGACATCGCTCTAATTCAGAGTCACCTTACCTTGCATTGATTTGGAAAAAGTTTTACCATCTCTTCGATCTAGTCTTTCAAAACTTAGGTGCCTCAAGGGCAGGTCATTTCTTAACCAGTTGACCTAGTGTTGAGTTCTCTAAAGTCTTGTGTGTTCTCTATTCTCTCCTTGTTTCGTTTCAATCGAGAGACTTCCTTCCGTCATGATCTCTCTACTTTGTGGGTTCCACATTATTCTGTTATAGGCTTCGAGGTTTCATTTCACCTCGGATGTCTCCTTTCCTTTTTCTTAGATACTTATGATTCTAGGTATTACTTCTGAAAGTTATTTCATGATTACTACCTCGTAGTGTCCTCTGTGCCACTCAGTTAGTAGTTACTCCTTTTTTTCCATGTTTGAACCCTTGGACTTGAACCGAAGATCCCGGATTGTGTTGGTGACAAGGTATCAACTTGTCAATGCCTACAAGTTGTAGACTTGGGTTTCGCGGAAGTAGAGGGCAAGTAGATCTCCAAGGTTTCAGCCGAAAAGGTGCTCGACTGCTAAAAACTAAGGTTGTGTTGACAATGAGATTGATCCTTTCTTTCTCCCTCGACTCCCCCTTATATAGGAGGCGGAGCCGAGAGTTTCGTGATGTACAAGTTACAACGCTGGGAGACTCTTTGAGTTCGTCCCGTATAATTAAAAGTCTCTATTCATAATATATCTCTAACTTCCATAGTCGACGCTTTATTGGGCTTCCGGGCTTCGTAATCTTCGGATCATGGGCCTTCAGTAAACCCTGGGTACCTTCTTCGGCAGGCCCATTGGGGATGCCTATGTCAGTTGGGTTCTCTTAGTATGAACCTCAGTACATGATGCTGGCCTTTAACCGAAGATCCATTCCATTGATCCCTGTTGTTAATGGTTGAACATTACATCAGGATGTCTAACTTCAAATTAATTCTTGAAGCTTCTGGTTGTAGTCGTGATTGTATTGCGGCAACAAAAGATCTTCCCTACCATTAGCTATGGCAGAGGTTCTTTCATGGAACCAAATGGATCACGACAAGACTACTCTTTGTGAGTCTCATATCTATGTCCGTGACTCTGCCACACCTCCCTTTCCCGCACGAGTGTTACAAGAGTGCTATCTTGTGCATCTACATCTTAGGATTTCTGATCCTGAACATGTTCCTTCTCTTTGTTACTTTCCGACCGACCTTTTTCTGCTAGTTAGAAGCCAAATGGTAAAGGTGAATTGATGTTTTCCGGTGCATGTTACACTTGTGGTCTTTCAAGACATTTCACTTCGAGATGTCAGGAGAAACAAACTCTAGTACCTCGTCCATTTCTAGGACTTGGTCAAAGTTTTGTAGTCCGCAAAATATGAGCTTTATGCACTTTTTGTTCTGTTTTACCTTAGAGTATCACACTCTTTTATATCTATAGGCCGTGCTAAGTCTCATGGCCTTATTGATGAAGTGATGCTTTTACATATCTTTACTCACCCTTCCTCCGAGCTGTCCGTGCTTGGGAATGTTGGGGTATATGTATTGATGTGGCCATCCGAGATTCTTAGTAATTCTTATCGCTTTGAAATCCAAGGATGTTTATGTCATTCTTAGCATGGTTGTTAACCGATCACTAAGCAAAGTTTGACTGTGTTCCCTAGTCTATTATCTAAGTACACCTTATTCGGTCAAAGAGTTAGGTTCACACCGAAGCTCTCAAGACCACATCCTTTGCTTTGTAAAGCAATCTTTCCTCTCGAAATCAGTGATATATCGATGGTTCGTGATATTCTGGATGTCCTTCTAGAAGTACCACCCTCCAGACCGCCATGCTCGCATTGTCCCCGAGCTAGACCACCACTTCCGCCGGCGTGCAGGATTGCTCACCCAGCCCCAGGTCCCTACGTCTCCCCCAGACCCAGGTCCTCTCCCCCACACCCAGGTCGTTCTCCCCCATCTCGCGGCCCCCGTCAACGTGCCGGCCCGTGCGGCCTGGAGGTCCTGCTTGGAGGCGAGCAGCAAAGGAGCACGACCCCGACGGCCGTGACGGCGGAGTCGAATCGCCGGGCCTGGTCCTCTCCCCGAAGCAACGAAGGAGGCAGCAGCACGTCGAGCGGCGACGAGCCCCACGGTGCCGGCGACGAGGTCGAGGAGCATCGCGAGCACCGACTCCCCAGGTGCCTATCAGCGCCGCTGTCCCCTGTCTAGCACCGCCATCGGCGGGCGCGATCCCACAGGGCGTTGCGTGGAGGCGCTCGAGATGGTCGAGCTCACGACGGTGCCGGCCAGCCGCTGTCGCCGCCACCAACCGGCCAACCGCCGCCAGAGGCTGATCCAGATCAAGATGACATCTTGTAATTAGGCCCCTATAAAATTTCTGATGTGGATCAAGATCTGAATCTGACGCTTTTGCTCCAAGACCCCTGTAACATTTGACAGTGGCGTGTGATACGTCTCCAACGTATCTATAATTTCTGATGTTCCATGCTAGTTTAATGACAATACCTACATGTTTTGCTCGCACTTTATAATGATTTCATGCATTTTCCGGAACTAACCTATTAACAAGATGCCGAAGTGCCAGTTCCTGTTTTCTGTTGTTTTTGGTTCCAGAAGGCTGTTCGGGCAATATTCTCGGAATTCGACGAAACAAAGACCAAATATCTTATTTTCCCCGGAAAGTTCCAGAACACCGAAGGAGAGTCGGAGGCGGGCAGCAGGGGGACCACACCATGTGGCCGCGCGGGTGGCCCCCTGGCCGCGCCAGCCTATGGGGAGGGAGCCCCGTGGCCCTGATGTCTACGGGAGCTTCTATTCTTGTAGACAGTGTTGGGCCTCCAAGAGCAGAGGTTTGTAGAACAGCAGCAAGTTTCCCTTAAGTGGATACCCAAGGTTTATCGAACTCAGGGAGGAAGAGGTCAAAGATATCCCTCTCATGCAACCCCGCAACCACAAAGCAAGAAGTCTCTTGTGTCCCCAACACACCTAATAGGTGCACTAGTTCGGCGAAGAGATAGTGAAATGCAGGTGGTATAAATAAGTATGAGCAGTAGCAACGGGGCGAGAAAAGTGCTTGGCGTGTAGTTGATGGTGGTGGTATTGCAGCAGTAGTAACGCAGTAAAACAGTAAACAAGCAGTAGTAACTCAGCAGTAGTAACGCAGTAGTAGTAAACAAGCAGTAGTAACTCAGCAGTATTTAGGAACAAGGCCTAGGTATTACACTTTCACTAGTGGACACTCTCAACATTGATCACATAACAGAATAGATAAATGCATACTCTACACTTTTGTTGGATGATGAACACATTGCGTAGGATTACACGAACCCTCAATGCCGGAGTTAACAAGCTCCACAATAATGCTCATGTTTAAGTAACCTTTAGTGTAAGATAGATCAACAGACTAAACCAAGTACTAGCATAGGATGCACACTGTCACCTTCATGCATATGTAGGAGGAATAGATCACATCAATATTATCATAGCAATAGTTAACTCCATAATCTACAAGAGATCATGATCATAGCATAAACCAAGTACTAACACGGTGCACGCACTGTCACCATTACACACGTGCAGGAGGAATAGAACTACTTTAATAACACATCACTAGAGTAGCACATAGATAGTAGTGATACAACATGCTGCAATCATAAAGAGATATAAATAAGCACCTCACTATGCCATTCAATGAGTAAGTATTCTGTGAAATATGGCCTAAGAGACCCACACGGTGCACACACTGTCACCTTTACACACGTGGGACTAGGAGTCTCCGGAGATCACATAAGTAAAACTCACTTGACTAGCATAATGACATCTAGATTACAAGCATCATCATATGAATCTCAATCATGTAAGGCAGCTCATGAGATTATTGTATTGAACTACATAGGAGAGAGATGAACCACATAGCTACCGGTACAGCCCCGAGCCTCGATGGAGAACTACTCCCTCCTCATGGGAGCAGCAGCGGTGATGAAGATGGCGGTGGAGATGGCAGCGGTGTCGATGGAGAAGCCTTCCGGGGCACTTCCCCGCTCCGGCAGGGTGCCGGAACAGAGATCCTGTCCCCCGGATCTTGGCTTCGCGATGGCGGCGGCTCCGGCAGGTTTCGTGGGTTTCGTCAATTGGTATCGGGTTTTCTGATCCGGGGGCTTTTTATAGGCGGAGAGGCGGCGCAGGAAGGTCGAAGGGGGCCCACACCCTAGGGGGCGCGCCCCCTTGGCCGCGCCGGGGTAGGGTTTGGTGGCCCTGCCTCCCTTCTCCGGCGGTTCTCGTGTGTTCCGGAGGCTTCCGGGTAAAATAGGAACCCGGGCGTTGATTTCGTCCGATTCCGAGAATATTTCGTTACTAGGATTTCTGAAACCAAAAACAGCAGAAAACAGGAACCGGCACTTCGGCATCTTGTTAATAGGTTAGTTCCGGAAAATGCACGAATATGACATAAAGTGTGCATATAACATGTAGATAACATCAATAATGTGGCATGGAACACAAGAAATTATCGATACGTTGGAGACGTATCAGCATCCCCAAGCTTAGTTCTGCTCGTCCCGAGCAGGTAAAACGATAACAAAGATAATTTCTGGAGTGACATGCCATCATAAACTCGATCATACTATTTGTAAAGCATATGTAGTGAATGCAGCGATCAAAACAATGTGTATGACATGAGTAAACAAGTGAATCATAAAGCAAAGACTTTTCATGAATAGCACTTCAAGACAAGCATCAATAAGTCTTGCATAAGAGTTAACTCATAAAGCAATAATTCAAAGTAAAGGTATTGAAGCAACACAAAAGAAGATTAAGTTTCAGCGGTTGCTTTCAACTTGTAACATGTATATCTCATGGATATTGTCAACATAGAGTAATATAACAAGTGCAATAAGCAAGTATGTAGGAATCAATGCACAGTTCACACAAGTGTTTGTTTCTTGAGGTGGAGAGAAATAGGTGAACTGACTCAACATTGAAAGTAAAAGAATGGTCCTCATAGAGGAAAAGCATCGATTGCTATATTTGTGCTAGAGCTTTGATTTTGAAAACATGAAACAATTTTGTCAACGGTAGTAATAAAGCATATGCATCATGTAAATTATATCTTATAAGTTGCAAGCCTCATGCATAGTGTACTAATAGTGCTCGCACCTTGTCCTAATTAGCTTGGACTACCTGGATTATCACCGCAATACATATGCTTTAACCAAGTTTCACAAAGGGGTACCTCTATGCCGCCCGTACAAAGGTCTAAGGAGAAAGCTCGCATTTGGATTTCTCGCTTTTGATTATTCTCAACTTAGACATCCATACCGGGACAACATAGACAACAGATAATGGACTCCTCTTTTAATGCTTTAAGCATTTGACAACAATTAATTCTTTTCTCATTAGAGATTTGAGGATATTTGTCCAAAACTGAAACTTCCACCATGAATCATGGCTTTAGTTAGCGGCCCAATGTTCTTCTCTCACAATATGCATGCTCAAACCATTCAACTCAGTGTAGATCGCCCTTACTTCGGACAAGACGAACATGCATAGCAACTCACATGATATTCAACAATGAGTTGATGGCGTTCCCCGATGAACATGGTTATCGCACAACAAGCAACTTAATAAGAGATAAAGTGCATAATTACATATTCAATACCACAATAGTTTTTAAGCTATTTGTCCCATGAGCTATATATTGCAAAGGTGAATGATGGAATTTTAAAGGTAGCACTCAAGCAATTTACTTTGGAATGGCGGGAAAATACCATGTAGTATAGGTAGATATGGTGGACACAAATGGCATAGTGGTTGGCTCAAGTATTTTGATGCATGAGAAGTATTCCCTCTCGATACAAGGTTTAGGCTAGCAAGGTTATTTGAAACAAACACAAGGATGAACCGGTGCAGCAAAACTCACATAAAAGACATATTGGAAACAT
Organism: Lolium rigidum; assembly: GCF_022539505.1. Lineage (NCBI taxonomy): Eukaryota > Viridiplantae > Streptophyta > Magnoliopsida > Poales > Poaceae > Lolium > Lolium rigidum. Next base: position 260,639,817 of record NC_061508.1, read on the forward strand.
TATAAGACTCTACACCGTCTTCCTTGTTGTTCAAAACTCAATACTAGAAATTATCTAGACCTTAGAGAAACCAAATATGCAAACCAAATTTTAGCATGCTCTATGTATTCTTCACTAATAGGTGCAAAGTATATGATGCAAGAGCTTAAACATGAGCACAACAATTGCCAAGTATCACATTATCCAAGACATTATAGCAATTACTACATGTATCATTTTCCAATTCCAACCATATAACAATTTAACGAAGAGGAAACTTCGCCATGAATATTATGAGCTAAGAACACATGTGTTCATATGAACCAGCGGAGCGTGTCTCTCTCCCACACAAGCATGATGTAATCCAATTTATTCAAACACAAACAAAAACAAAAGCAAACAAACGCTCCAAGTAAAGCACATAAGATGTGATGGAATAAAAATATAGTTTCAGGGGAGGAACCTGATAATGTTGTCGATGAAGGAGGGGATGCCTTGGGCATCCCCAAGCTTAGACGCTTGAGTCTTCTTGATATATGCAGGGGTGAACCACCGGGTGCATCCCCAAGCTTAGAGCTTTCACTCTCCTTGATCGTAGTATATCATCCTCCTCTCTTGACCCTTGAAAACTTCCTCCACACCAAACTCGAAACAACTCATTAGAGGGTTAGTGGACAATAAAAATTAACATGTTCAGAGGTGACACAATCATTCTTAACACTTCTGGACATTGCATAAAGCTACTGGACATCAATGGATCAAAGAAATTCATCCAACATAGCAAAAGAGGCAATGCGAAATAAAAGGCAGAATCTGTCAAAACAGAACAGTCCGTAAAGATGGATTTTATTAGGCCACCAGACTTGCTCAAATGAAAATGCTCAAATTGAATGAAAGTTGCGTACATATCTGAGGATCATGCACGTAAATTGGCATAATTTTCTGAGCTTCCTGCAGGGCAGTGGGCTCAGATTCGTGACAGCAAAGAAATCTGGAACTGCGCAGTAATCCAAATCTAGTACTTACTTTTCTATCAACGGCTTAACTTGGCACAACAAAACTCAAAACTAAGATAAGGAGAGGTTGCTACAGTAGTAAACAACTTCCAAGACACAAATATAAAACAAAGTACTGTAGCAAAATAACACATGGGTTATCTCCCAAGAAGTTCTTTCTTTTTAGCCATTAAGATGGGCTCAGCAGTTTTAATGATGCACTCGCAAGAAATAGTATTTGAAGCAAAAGAGAGCATCAAGAGGCAAATTCAAAACACATTTAAGTCTAACATGCTTCCTATGCATAGGAATCTTGTAAATAAACAAGTTCATGAGGAGCAAAGTAACAAGCATAGGAAGATAAAACAAGTATAGCTTCAAAAATTTCAGCACATAGAGAGGTGTTTTAGTAACATGAAAACTTCTACAACCATATTTTCCTCTCTCATAATAACTTTCAGTAGCAACATGAGCAAACTCAACAATATAACTATCACATAAAGCATTCTTATCATGAGTCTCATGCATAAAATTATTACTCTCCACATAAGCATAGTCAAATTTATTAGTTGTAGTGGGAGCAAATTCGACAAAGTAGCTATCATTATTATTCTCATCAAGTGTAAGAGGCATAGTATAATCACAACAAAATTTACTCTCAGCAGTAAGTGGCACAAAAAGACCACTATCATTATCATCATCAGAAATAGGAGGCAAAGTATCATCAAAGAAAATTTTCTCCTCAATGCTTGGGGGACTAAAAATATCATGAAAACCAGCTTCCCCAAGCTTAGAACTTTCTATATTATTGTCAACAATGGTGTTCAAAGCGTTCATACTAATATTACTACCAAGCATGCAAAGAAGATTTCATAGGTTTTTTAATTTTCGCATCAAACAATCCATATTTTAAATCAGGAAATAGAATAAGAAGCTCACTCTTGTACATTATGCCAAACTAGTGTAAACAAGAAACAACAAGATGCAATTGCAGGATCTAAAGGAAATAACTTTGAGCACACACACGACGGCGCCAGAAAAATACTTTACCTGAGACCGTAGTATGAGAGCCTTTTTACCTTTCCTCCCCGGCAACGGCGCCAGAAAAGTGCTTGATGTCTACGGGAGCTTCTATTCTTGTAGACAGTGTTGGGCCTCCAAGAGCAGAGGTTTGTAGAACAGCAGCAAGTTTCCCTTAAGTGGATACCCAAGGTTTATCGAACTCGGGGAGGAAGAGGTCAAAGATATCCCTCTCATGCAACCCTGCAACCACAAAGCAAGAAGTCTCTTGTGTCCCCAACACACCTAATAGGTGCACTAGTTCGGCGAAGAGATAGTGAAATGCAGGTGGTATAAATAAGTATGAGCAGTAGCAACGGTGGCAGAAAAGTGCTTGGCGTGTAGTTGATGGTGGTGGTATTGCAGCAGTAGTAACGCAGTAAAACAGTAAACAAGCAGTAGTAACTCAGCAGTAGTAACGCAGTAGTAGTAAACAAGCAGTAGTAACTCAGCAGTATTTAGGAACAAGGCCTAGGGATTACACTTTCACTAGTGGACACTCTCAACATTGATCACATAACAGAATAGATAAATGCATACTCTACACTTTTGTTGGATGATGAACACATTGCGTAGGATTACACGAACCCTCAATGCCGGAGTTAACAAGCTCCACAATAATGCTCATGTTTAAGTAACCTTTAGTGTAAGATAGATCAACGAGACTAAACCAAGTACTAGCATAGCATGCACACTCGTCACCTTCATGCATATGTAGGAGGAATAGATCACATCAATATTATCATAGCAATAGTTAACTCCATAATCTACAAGAGATCATGATCATAGCATAAACCAAGTACTAACACGGTGCACGCACTGTCACCATTACACACGTGCGGGAGGAATAGAACTACTTTAATAACACATCACTAGAGTAGCACATAGATAGTAGTGATACAACATGCTGCAATCATAAAGAGATATAAATAAGCACCTCACTATGCCATTCAATGAGTAAGTATTCTGTGAAATATGGCCTAAGAGACCCACACGGTGCACACACTGTCACCTTTACACACGTGGACTAGGAGTCTCCGGAGATCACATAAGTAAAACTCACTTGACTAGCATAATGACATCTAGATTACAAGCATCATCATATGAATCTCAATCATGTAAGGCAGCTCATGAGATTATTGTATTGAACTACATAGGAGAGAGATGAACCACATAGCTACCGGTACAGCCCCGAGCCTCGATGGAGAACTACTCCCTCCTCATGGGAGCAGCAGCGGTGATGAAGATGGCGGTGGAGATGGCAGCGGTGTCGATGGAGAAGCCTTCCGGGGCACTTCCCCGCTCCGGCAGGGTGCCGGAACAGAGATCCTGTCCCCCAGATCTTGGCTTCGCGATGGCGGCGGCTCTGGCAGGTTTCTGTGGGTTTCGTCAATTGGTATCGGGTTTTCTGATCCAGGGGCTTTTTATAGGCGGAGAGGCGGCGCAGGAAGGTCGAAGGGGGCCCACACCCTAGGGGCGCGCCCCCTTGGCCGCGCCGGGGTAGGGTTTGGTGGCCCTGCCTCCCTTCTCCGGCGGTTCTCGTGTGTTCCGGAGGCTTCCGGGTAAAATAGGAACCCGGGCGTTGATTTCGTCCGATTCCGAGAATATTTCGTTACTAGGATTTCTGAAACCAAAAACAGCGAGAAAACGAGAACTGGCACTTCGGCATCTTGTTAATAGGTTAGTTCCAGAAAATGCACGAATATGACATAAAGTGTGCATATAACATGTAGATAACATCAATAATGTGGCATGGAACACAAGAAATTATCGATACGTTGGAGACGTATCAGGCCCCTCCGACTCCGCCTCTTCACCTATAAAGTCCCCCGCGACCTAAAACCTCGACACCAATTGACGAAACTCCAGAAAGACTCCAGGGGCGCCGCCGCCATCGCGAAACTCCAATTCGGGGGACAGAAGTCTCTGTTCCGGCACGCCGCCGGGACGGGGAAGTGCCCCCGGAAGCCATCTCCATCAACGCCATTGCCTCCATCATGCTCCGTGAGTAGTTCCCCCATGGACTACGGGTTCTAGCTGTAGCTAGTTGGTACTCTCTCTCCCATGTACTTCAATACAATGATCTCATGAGCTGCCTTACATGATTGAGATTCATCTGATGTAATCGGTGTTGTGTTTGTTGGGATCCGATGGATTGTTACATTATGATTAGTCTATCTATATAATTTTGTGAAGTTATTGTTGCTGCAATCTTGTTGTGTTTAATGCTTGTCACTAGTGCACGAGTGGCATGATCTTAGATTTAAGCTCTATACTTATTGCTTAGATTGTATCTACAAGTTGTTTGCACATGTCTATGTCCGGAACCCGAGGCCCCGAGTGACAAGAATCGGGATAACTGGAGGGGAAGGCTTAGATATGAGGATCACATGTTTTCACCAAGTGTTAATGCTTTGCTCCGGTGCTCTATTAAAAGGAGTACCTTAATAGCCAGTAGATTCCCTTGAGGCCCGGCTGCCACTGGCTGGTAGGACAAAAGATGTTATGCAAGTTTCTCATTGCGAGCACGTATGACTATATATGGAAAACATGCCTACATGATTAATAATCTTGATGTTCTGTCTTAATGCTTTCAATCCTATCAATTGCCCAACTGTAATTTGTTCACCCAACACTTGTTATTGGAGAGTTACCACTAGTGTAGATAGCTGGGAACCCCGGTCCATCTCTTATCATCATATACTCGTTCTATATGACATTGGAAGTAGTATCAACTATTTTCTGGTGCCATTGCCTCTGTGTTACTACTACTGCTACTGTGTTACTGTTACTATTGCTCTCATATTACTACTGCTTTCACATCACCCCTGTTACTAGTGCTTTTCCAGGTGCAGCTGAATTGACAACTCAGTTGTTAAGGCTTATAAGTATTCTTTACCTCCCCTTGTGTCGAATCAATAAATTTGGGTTTTACTTCCCTCGAAGACTGTTGCGATCCCCTATACTTGTGGGTTATCAAGACTATTTTCTGGCGCCGTTGCCGGGGAGGCATATCTCTACTCATAAGTTCACCTGGGGAGTACACTCTACCTCTCTCTCTGTTCTTGTTTTATTTTATTTTGTTTTGCTTAGTTTACTTTTATCTAGTTTATTTGTGCTTAGTTTATTTCTGTCTAGTATTATTTTGCTTAGTTTACTTTTGCCTAGTTTGTTTTTGTCTTGTTTTATTTTCCCTATATACCCAAAAATCCATAAAAATTTGAAAAACCTAAAAATTAAAAACTGTTGTTATGGGAGAACCCACAACCTATTTGGAGCTTATAGAATTATATAATAATTATAGAGAATCAAGAACGGGTGAAGTTATGAGTGCTGTGATAGAAAAATTGAATACAATTGCTAAAATCTTTCTTAAACGCCATGATATAAACTGTTGCTCTCAACAGGATACAAAACATCTTAAATTTCAATGTGGCTTTAGTGAGGAAGTTTTAATTAAGAACTATAATTGGAATAACTATATTCATTTTGGGTTCGAAGAAGTAGAACAATTTGTTTTGTTTATGGGAGCCTCTGAGATAGAATCCTTCATGTCTAAAAATTATGAAACTTGTGTTTCTTGTAAGGACCTTAAAGATTATGTCTCTTCTATCCTTAATTTTTGCATAGAAAGCTACAACGATAATCCTTATATCATTGATTATAAAGAGAGACTCATTAATGCACAAGAATGCACTCACATATTGCATGAACCTGTGGAAGAAGAAATTGATGAACCTGAAACCTCATAGGATGAAAAAGAGGAGGAAATTAATGAACCTGAAAGCTCATTGGATGAAAAAGAAGAGGAGAGTGATGAACAAAAGGAGGAAGAATGGATTAGCTACCCATGCCAACCTTCTAATGAGAGTAACTCTTTATCTCTTACACTATTTGATTGTCCTCCATGCTTACCAAAGGAGGATGAATGTTATGTTCCTGTGGATTCTCTTGAAATATTCCCTGTGAGTAAAACTTGTGAGAATAATTATGCTACTGTTATTCATGATAATCCATGCTATTTTGATAAATCTTATGATAATGCTTTGTTTGTGCCTGATGTCGAAATGCATGGTACTAAAGAGTTTTGCTTGGCAAATGTTTATGATAAATCTCTAGATGATGGTCCTATGTTACTTGATAATATTAATTGTACTACTAATGAAAATGGGATTGGAGAGGTCTTGACTTTATCTAGGAGTCCCATATCTTTTGAGATTGATCAATCATCTTGTTATATTATTGATAAAAGTGGGTCTGAAAGTTTTAATCCCACTATTTTTGAGCTTGATATAAATTATGTGTTTATGGATCATGAAAAACATGCTTTATGTGATAGTTATATTGTTGAGTTTATTCATGAAGCTACTGAAAATTATTATGAGAGAGGAAAATATGGTTGTAGAAATTTTTATGGTACCAAAACACCTCCCTATATGCTTAAAATTTTGAAGTTACTTTTGTTTTATCTTCCAATGCTTGTCACTTTGTTCTTCATGAATTTATTTGTGTACAAGATTCCTATGCATAGGAAGTGGGTTAGACTTAAATGTGTTTTGAACTTGCTTTTGATGCTCTCTTCGTTTCAACTCTCATCCTTATGTGAGCATCATTAAAATTGCTGAGCCCATCTTAATGGCTATAAAGAAAGCACTTCTTGGGAGATAACCCATGTTTTTATTTTGCTACTGTTTTTTTGTGTCTTGGAAGTTGTTACTACTGTAGCAACCTCTCCTTATCTTTATTTTATTGCAATGTTGTGCCAAGTAAAGTCTCTAATAGAAGGTTGATACTAGATTTGGATTTCGGCGCAGAAACAGATTTCTATCTATCACGAATTTGAGTAGGTCTCTCTGTAGGAAACTCAGAAAAATCTGCCAATTTTCATGCGTGTTCCTCAGATATGTACGCAACTTTCATTAGTTTTGAGTTTTCTGATTTGAGCAACGGAAGTACCTCTAAAAAATTCGTCTTTACTGGCTGTTCTATTTTGACAGATCCTGTCTGTGTTTTTTGCATTGTCTCTTGTGGACTTTAAGCAAGGCTTTCTAGACGTGGAGAGCTGTAGCTAATGTTTTATTGAGTTCTTGCAATGTGTCACTATAGGACTGATACGTCTCCGACGTATCGATAATTTCTTATGTTCTATGCCATATTATTGATGATACCTACATGTTTTATGCACACTTTATGTCATATTCGTGCATTTTCTGGAACTAACCTATTAACAAGATGCCGAAGTGCCGCTTGCTGTTTTCTCGCTGTTTTTGGTTTCAGAAATCCTAGTAACGAAATATTCTCGGAATTGGACGAAATCAAAGCCCAGGGGCCTATTTTCTCACGAAGCTTCCGGAAGTCCGAAGGAGAGACGAAGAGGGGCCACGGAGGGGCCACACTATAGGGCGGCGCGGCCCCCCTTGGCCGCGCGGCCCCGTGGTGTGGGGCCCCGTGCCGCCTCTTGACCTACCCTTCCGCCTACAAATAGCCTCCGTGACGAAACCCCCAGCACCGAGAGCCACGATACGGAAAACCTCACCGAGACGCCGTCGCCGCCGATCCCATCTCGGGGGATCCAGGAGATCGCCTCCGGCACCCTGCCGGAGAGGGGAATCATCTCCCGGAGGACTCTACACCGCCATGGTCGCCTCCGGAGTGATGAGTGAGTAGTCTACCCCTGGACTATGGGTCCATAGCAGTAGCTAGATGGTTGTCTTCTCCTCATTGTGCTTCATTGTTAGATCTTGTGAGCTGCCTAACATGATCAAGATCATCTATATGTAATTCTATATGTTGTGTTTGTCGGGATCCGATGGATAGAGAATACTATGTCATGTTAATTATCAAGTTATTATACATGTTTTGTTTATGATCTTGCATGCTCTCCGTTTCTAGTAGAGGCTCTGGCCAAGTTTTTACTTTTAACTCCAAGAGGGAGTACTTATGCTCGATAGTGGGTTCATGCCTGCATTGACACCTGGACAAGTGATAGAAAGTTCTAAGGTTGTGTTGTGCTGTTGCCACTAGGGATAAAACATTGATGCTATGTTCGAGGATGTAGTTATTGATTACATTACGCACCATACTTAATGCAATTGTCTGTTGCTTTGCAACTTAATACTGGAGGGGGTTCGGACGATAACCTGAAGGTGGACTTTTTAGGCATAGATGCAGTTGGATGGCGGTCTATGTACTTTGTCGTAATGCCCAATTAAATCTCACTATACTTATCATGTCATGTATGTGCATTGTTATGCTCTCTCTATTTGTCAATTGCCCGACCGTAATTTGTTCACCCAACATGCTTTTATCTTATGGGAGAGACACCTCTAGTGAACTGTGGACCCCGGTCCATTCTTTAATACTCGAAATACAAATCTGTCGCAATACTTGTTTTTACTGTTTTCTCTGCAAACAATCATCTTCCACACAATACGGTTAATCCTTTGTTACAGCAAGCCGGTGAGATTGACAACCTCACTGTTTCGTTGGGGCAAAGTACTTTGGTTGTGTTGTGCAGGTTCCACGTTGGCGCCGAATCTCTGGTGTTGCGCCGCACTACATCCCGCCGCCATCAACCTTCAACGTGCTTCTTGGCTCCTCCTGGTTCGATAAACCTTGGTTTCTTTCTCGAGGGAAAACTTGCTGCTGTGCGCATCATACCTTCCTCTTGGGGTTGCCCAACGAACGTGTGAAATACACGCCATCAAGCATATTTTCGGCGC
>NC_061508.1:260648671-260724152 GCF_022539505.1 Lolium rigidum
TCAAGCATATTTTCCGGCGCCGTTGCCGGGAACCGAAGAAAAGCTACACCACAAATATTTCTAACTCCCACGTCAACTACGCACCGAGCATATTTTCCGGCGCCGTTGCGGGGAGATCAAGACACGCTGCAAGGGGAGTCTCCACTTCTCAATCTCTTTACTTTGTTTTTGTCTTGCTTTATTTTATTTACTACTTTGTTTGCTGCACTATATCAAAATACAAAAAAATTAGTTGCTAGCTTTACTTTATTTACTGTCTTGCACTCTATATCAAAAACACACAAAAATTAGTTACTTGTTTTACTTTACTTAATATCATGCATGTTTTTATTTCACTAGTTAAGCATAATGGAAAACAACAAAAATATGAGAGATCTTTATGAACTTTATCTTGAATTAGGACATGATGTGTTTGAAGAGAGAATTAAAAAACCCATGGAACTTTATATGCATGCTAATGGGAATGTTATTACTATGGATGCTTTGAACACCATTGTTGCTAATGCTATGGAAAATTCTAAGCTTGGGGAAGCTGGCTCTGATGAGCAGGATCTTTTTAGTACCCCAAGCATTGAGGAGAAAATTTTCTTTTATGATTACAATATGCCTCCTATATATGATGATAGCCACTTTGTTGAATTTGCTCCCACTATTACTAATAAAATTGACTATGCCTATGTGGAGAGTAATAATTTTATGCATGAGACACATGATAAGAATGCTTTATGTGATAGTTATATTGTTGAGTTTGCTCATGATGCTACTGAAAGTTATTATGAGAGAGGAAAATATGGTTGTAGAAATTTTCATGTTACTAAAACACCTCTCTATGTGCTGAAATTTTTGAAGCTACACTTGTTTTATCTTCCTATGCTTGTTACTTTGCTCTTCATGAACTTGTTTATTTACAAGATTCCTATGCATAGGAAGCATGTTAGACTTAAATGTGTTTTGAATTTGCCTCTTGATGCTCTCTTTTGCTTCACATACTATTTCTTGCGAGTGCATCATTAAAACTGCTGAGCCCATCTTAATGGCTAAAAAGAAAGAACTTCTTGGGAGATAACCCATGTGTTATTTTGCTACAGTACTTTGTTTTATATTTGTGTCTTGGAAGTTGTTTACTACTGTAGCAACCTCTCCTTATCTTAGTTTTGAGTTTTGTTGTGCCAAGTTAAGCCGTTGATAGAAAAGTAAGTACTAGATTTGGATTACTGCGCAGAAACAGATTTCTTTGCTGTCACGAATCTGGGTCTAATTCTCTGTAGGTAACTCAGAAAATTATGCCAATTTACGTGAGTGATCCTCAGATATGTACGCAACTTTCATTCAATTTGAGCATTTTCATTTGAGCAAGTCTGGTGCCATTTTAAAATTCGTCAATACGAACTGTTCTGTTTTGACAGATTCTGCCTTTTATTTCGCATTGCCTCTTTCGCTATGTTGGATGAATTTCTTTGATCCACTAATGTCCAGTAGCATTATGCAATGTCCAGAAGTATTAAGAATGATTGTGTCACCTCTGAATATGTCAATTTATATTGTGCACTAACCCTCTAATGAGTTGTTTCGAGTTTGGTGTGGAGGAAGTTTTCAAGGATCAAGAGAGGAGTATGATGCAACATGATCAAGGAGAGTGAAAGCTCTAAGCTTGGGGATGCACCCGGTGGTTCACCCCTGCATATATCAAGAAGACTCAAGCGTCTAAGCTTGGGGATGCCCAAGGCATCCCCTTCTTCATCGACAAATTATCAGGTTCCTCCCCTGAAACTATATTTTTATTCGGCCACATCTTATGTGCTTTTTCTTGGAGCGTCGGTTTGTTTTTGTTTTTGTTTTGTTGTGTTTGAATAAAATGGATCCTAGCATTCACTTTATGGGAGAGATACACGCTCCGCTGTAGCATATGGACAAATATGTCCTTGGTTTCTACTCATAGTATTCATGGCGAAGTTTCTCCTTCGTTAAATTGTTATATGGTTGGAATTGGAAAATGATACATGTAGTAATTGCTATAAATGTCTTGGGTAATGTGATACTTGGCAATTGTTGTGCTCATGTTTAAGCTCTTGCATCATATGCTTTGCACCCATTAATGAAGAAATACATAGAGCATGCTAAAATTTGGTTTGCATATTTGGTTTCTCCGAGGTCTAGATAATTTCTAGTTTTGAGTTTGAACAACAAGGAAGACGGTGTAGAGTCTTATAATGCTTTCAATATGTCTTTTATGTGAGTTTTGCTGCACCGGTTCATCCTTGTGTTTGTTTCAAATAACCTTGCTAGCCTAAACCTTGTATCGAGAGGGAATACTTCTCATGCATCCAAAATACTTGAGCCAACCACTATGCCATTTGTGTCCACCATACCTACCTACTACATGGTATTTTCCCGCCATTCCAAAGTAAATTGCTTGAGTGCTACCTTTAAAATTCCATCATTCACCTTTGCAATATATAGCTCATGGGACAAAATAGCCTTAAAAACTATTGTAGTATTGAATATGTAATTATGCACTTTATCTCTTATTAAGTTGCTTGTTGTGCGATAACCATGTTTCTCGGGGAACGCCATCAACTCATTGTTGAATTTCATGTGAGTTGCTATGCATGTTCGTCTTGTCTGAAGTAAGGGCGATTTACACTGAGTTGAATGGTTTGAGCATGCATATTGTGAGAGAAGAACATTGGGCCGCTAACTAAAGCCATGATTCATGGTGGAAGTTTCAGTTTTGGACAAATATCCTCAAATATCTAATGAGAAAAGAATTAATTGTTGTCAAATGCTTAAAGCATTAAAAGAGGAGTCCATTATCTGTTGTCTATGTTGTCCCGGTATGGATGTCTAAGTTGAGAATAATAAAAAGCGAGAAATCCAAATGCGAGCTTTCTCCTTAGACCTTTGTACAGGCGGCATAGAGGTACCCCTTTGTGAAACTTGGTTAAAGCATATGTATTGCGGTGATAATCCGGGTAGTCCAAGCTAATTAGGACAAGGTGCGGGCACTATTGGTACACTATGCATGAGGCTTGCAACTTATAAGATATAATTTACATGATGCATATGCTTTATTACTACCGTTGACAAAATTGTTTCATGTTTTCAAAATCAAAGCTCTAGCACAAATATAGCAATCGATGCTTTTCCTCTATGAGGACCATTCTTTTACTTTCAATGTTGAGTCAGTTCACCTATTTCTCTCCACCTCAAGAAGCAAACACTTGTGTGAACTGTGCATTGATTCCTACATACTTGCTTATTGCACTTATTATATTACTCTATGTTGACAATATCCATGAGATATATATGTTACAAGTTGAAAGCAACCGCTGAAACTTAATCTTCTTTTGTGTTGCTTCAATACCTTTACTTTGAATTATTGCTTTATGAGTTAACTCTTATGCAAGACTTATTGATGCTTGTCTTGAAGTGCTATTCATGAAAAGTCTTTGCTTTATGATTCACTTGTTTACTCATGTCATACACATTGTTTTGATCGCTGCATTCTCTACATATGCTTTACAAATAGTATGATCAAGTTTATGATGGCATGTCACTCCAGAAATTATCTTTGTTATCGTTTTACCTGCTCGGGACGAGCAGAACTAAGCTTGGGGATGCTGATACGTCTCCAACGTATCAATAATTTCTTGTGTTCCATGCCACATTATTGATGTTATCTACATGTTTTATGCACACTTTATGTCATATTCGTGCATTTTCCGGAACTAACCTATTAACAAGATGCCGAAGTGCCGATTCTTTGTTTTACTGCTGTTTTTGGTTTCGAAATCCTAGTAAAGAAATATTCTCGGAATTGGACGAAATAAAAGCCCAGGGGCCTATTTTCTCACGAAGCTTCCGGAAGTCCGAAGACGAAACGAAGTGGGGCCACGGGGAGCCAAACCCTAGGGCGGCGCGGCCCCCCTTGGCCGCGCCGCCCGTCATCCGGGGCCCCTGTGCCCCCTCTCGACTTGCCCTTCCGCCTACTTAAAGCCTCCGTGACGAAACTTCCAGTACCGAGAGCCACGATACGGAAAACCTTACTGAGACGCCGTCGCCGCCGATCCCATCTCGGGGGATCCAGGAGATCGCCTCCGGCACCCTGCCGGAGAGGGGAATCATCTCCCGGAGGACTCTACACCGCCATGGTCGCCTCCGGAGTGATGAGTGAGTAGTCTACCCCTGGACTATGGGTCCATAGCAGTAGCTAGATGGTTGTCTTCTCCCCATTGTGCTATCATTGTCGGATTTTGTGAGCTGCCTATCATGATCAAGATCATCTATATGTAATTCTATATGTTGCGTTTGTTGGGATCCGATGAATAGAGAATACTTGTTATGTTGATTATCAAAGTTATGCTTATGTGTTATTTATGATCTTGCATGCTCTCCGTTTCTAGTAGAGGCTCTGGCCAAGTTTTTACTTTTAACTCCAAGAGGGAGTACTTATGCTCGATAGTGGGTTCATGCCTGCATTGACACCTGGGACAGTGACGGAAAGTTCTAAGGTTGTGTTGTGCTGTTGCCACTAGGGATAAAACATTGGCGCTATGTCCGAGGATGTAGTTGTTGATTACATTACGCACCATACTTAATGCAATTGTCCGTTGTTTGCAACTTAATACTGGAGGGGGTTCGGATGATAACCTCGAAGGTGGACTTTTTAGGCATAGATGCGGTTGGATGGCGGTCTATGTACTTTGTCGTAATGCCCAATTAAATCTCACTATACTCATCATGATATGTATGTGCATTGTCATGCTCTCTTTATTTGTCAATTGCCCAACTGTAATTTGTTCACCCAACATGCTGTTCGTCTTATGGGAGAGACACCTCTAGTGAACTGTGGACCCCGGTCCAATTCTCTTTCTTGAAATACAATCTATCGCAATACTTGTTTTTACTGTTTTCTCTGCAAACAATCATCTTCCACACAATACGGTTAATCCTTTGTTACAGCAAGCCGGTGAGATTGACAACCTCACTGTTTCGTTGGGGCAAAGTACTTTGGTTGTGTTGTGCGGGTTCCACGTTGGCGCCGGAATCTCCGGTGTTGCGCCGCACTACATCCCGCCGCCATCAACCTTCAACGTGCTTCTTGGCTCCTCCTGGTTCGATAAACCTTGGTTTCTTTCTGAGGGAAAACTTGCTGCTGTGCTCATCATACCTTCCTCTTGGGGTTGCCCAACGAACGTGTGAAATACACGCCATCAGTTAGCATCCGCACCCCTTCCAGTATTAAGTTGCAAACAACAGACAATTGCATTAAGTACTGTGCATAATGTAAACAATACAAATATCCTTAGACAAAGCATTGATGTTTTATCCCTAGTGGCAACAGCACATCCACAACCTTTGATGAGGACATCCCTACCTCACTACTACCTCCGTCATTACGAACTGAAGATGAACCTGCTGTGAAGCTCAAGTCCAATGAAGTCAGGATTGGACCAATGACACGAGCTCGTGCGAAGCTACTTAAACAACAGGTGAACTTGTTCCTAAACGATACCTTGATTGATGAGAACTTTATACTACCTAAATCCTATTACTTATGTATCATCAGGTATGAAGAGGAGACAAGCATCGCACGAGGAGGAGAGGAGCAGCTGGACGTGAAGATGGACGTGAAGCTGGACAAGGATCTGGACATGAAGATATCTCATGGACGCGCGAGGGAGGAGCGGGAGGAATGTGCGAGAGGAGAAGAAGAAGTCCAGGCCGGTCCAGCGCCCGGTCAGACCGGCTCCCACGCCGGGCCGCCCGGTCCCTGGCCCGGTCAATCGGCCGCCAACCGGCCGCCAACCGGAGGGAGTGCATCGTACCGGGCAGAAACCGGAAACTTCGCAGTTTCCCGGTTGCCGCCCGGTTGACCGGACCACCGGCCCGGACCGGCCGGTCCACAGCCCGGTCGACCGGATCCCAGACCGGACCAGTCCGAGTCTGTCTCGACCAGATCTATTCTGGGTCGGTTATTCTTGTATCTTTTCGACCAGAACTCGTCCCGGACGCCTATATAAGTGCCCAGGACGCCCCCTAGCTGCTTTAGACCACGTTTAAGATAAACCCTAGTCCTTAGTTGTTTGCTCTAGCAAAACTATTGAATCCCTACACCATATTGCTTGATATTGTGTAGATCCTGAAAAAGTCTTGTGTGATCTGCTGTTCCATTGGGAATTAGACGGTTGCAACTTACCGCTTCGTGGTCGGCGGCTACGTGCGCAAGTGTGTGGAGTTGCGAATATCTTGCAGGGTTGAGAGCTGTTGCATTGGCGACAGTGACCAATCGAGAGATCTCGTTGCGTCATACAAGTTATCATCCACTTCATCGTCGTGTTTCTCCGCTGCCATCATCCCGTGATCATCATCACCACCGTTGCTTACTGAGAAGATCGGGCCACCCCTTATCAACCTTAGAACTTTCTGTCACTATCCCAGATTCAATGGAGTTACAGGTATCAACTTGGCCAGAGCCTCTACTAGCAACGGAGAGCATGCAAGATCATAAACAACACATATATGTTAGATCGATAATCAACTTGACATAGTATTCCATATTCATCGGATCCCAACAAACACAACATGTAGCATTACAAATAGATGATCTTGATCATGATAGGCAGCTCACAAGATCTAAACATGATGGCACAATAGGAGAAGACAACCATCTAGCTACTGCTATGGACCCATAGTCCAAGGATGAACTACTCACGCATCAGTCCGGAGGCGGGCATGGTGGTGTAGAGCCCTCCGGTGATGATTCCCCTCTCCGGCAGGGTGCCGGAGGCGATCTTCGGAACCCCCCGAGATGGGGTTGACGGCGGCGGCGTTTCAGTAACTTTCCTCGTATCGTGGCTCTCGGTACTAGGGTTTTCACGACGGAAGGATTATATAGGCGAAGGGGCAGAGTCGGGGGACGCCCGAGGGGCCCACCCCATATGGCGGCGCGGCCAGGGGTGGGGCCATGCCCCCCTATGGTGTGGCCGCCTCGTGGCCCCTCTTCGTCTCCTCTTCGGTGTTCTGGAAGATTCCGTGGAAAATAAGACCGTGGGCTTTTGTTTCGTCCAATTCCGAGAATATTTCCTGTGTAGGATTTCTGAAACCAAAAACAGCAGAAAACAGGAACTAGCGCTTCGGCATCTTGTTAATAGGTTAGTACCGGAAAATGCATAAAAATGATATAAAGTATATATAAAACATGTGAGTATTGTCATAAAACTAGCATGAAACATAGTAAATTATAGATACGTTTGAGACGTATCAACAAGTTTCTAGTTAAGCCTTACCCACAATCAGGTATTGTGGGGGTACTCAAAATTGGAAAGGTATCGCATTCAAACCCAATCATCAGTTTTTGTCAAAGTCACCAAGTCATTCATGTCATATTCAACTTCAAAATCTTTCAATGGAATGACTCATCATTCCAAGGTTTTCAAAGTCATTGGTTTTCACAAGTTCCCATCTAGAGTAGTCATTTGTAGTTTAACACTAGCAACTAGTCATGAGGGGTGCTAATCTATCTTGTATTTCTCTAGGCTACTTTTGATGTTCTTGTAACATTCTAAACTTAGACCAAAGTTAACCAAAGTAAGCTTTGATAAAATAAAGTAAAAGTTTGCAAGAGTAAAACTTGGTATTGGGATCCTTAAGTAGCAAATAGAAATGTAATGGTGCCTTGCTCCATTAGAGCTTTGCACTTGGGAACTTTGCAAGAGTGTTAGCTTGCCTTGAGTGGTGTATTGATCAAAGTGTTCTTCTTCCTCCTCGTAGACCTCCTCCTCCTGGTATTCCTCGGTACTAGCGTCTAAAAACGGATACGAGGTACACAATCACCAAACAATGCTTAAGGGCTAGACTAATCACACAAACGATTCACACCACTTATTCTAGCAACACACATTAATCCCAAGAGGGGGTTGACTTGTGTTTTAAGAAACTTGTAAGAGAAAATAATTTCCTCTCATTGAATCTTCTTAAGATTTAATTTCCTCCAATGATAGAGTATGATCATATGTTGACCAAGGTCAATACTTCATAAGTATCATGTGAGGAAAAAGATTTAAATGAGATACTATATCTCATGTGATTTAAAACTTCTATGGAACAATTTAATATCATTTAAGTAATCACACATGAGGTGCTATAAACTAAGATCATTACCTCATATTGGATTACTTAAGACAATGATTTAAATGAGAGAGTGGCTCTCATACTATTTAAACAAATTAAACGAGATGATTTAAATGGACTAGAAATGGCGGCATAGCCATTATTTTGCTCTAGTCCATGATCATACAAACAACTATGCTATCTTTTTGCAAAAAAAATTAGAGTATGTCAAATGTGATTTATGAGAGTTGGAATCAACTCAAAATCACTTATGGTTGAATTTTAAATAAAGTTTGAAGTTTGAAAAGGCTCTGCCTTGTTATTTTTACTATTTGAATTCTACACTGAATCTGAGGGTGAGACCAGTGTGGTTGCTTAGATCTTTTTCCAAGCTTTCCAAAAATATAAAGTTCAAAATTTGGTTCAGTTGATTTGAAACTATTTAAGTTTTAGCAAAGCATCTGCAAGCATTTCAACTAAATCCTAAATCCAAATTCAAACGTGTGGGCTTTAGGCGGGAAAGAAACTGGGCCGCAACGGGGAAAAGAAGTTGGGCCAGCCCACTTCGCGTCCAGCGCGAGCAGGCCGCCTGACATGGTGGGCTCCACCTGTCAGCGAGAGTTTTACAGCGAAACGGTATGGATGAATCTGGATCACACGATTAGAAATAGATCTAACGGCCGGCGTTCATCGTCGTCTCCGACGAGAACCCGTGGTGCTGGTGGCGAGGCTAGGGGGTGGGAGAGCCTACCGGTGCTCCGGCGGTCGATGGCGAGGTGCGCGGCGACGTTGGCGTGGACGGCGAGTTGACTGGTACCGGCGGCGTCGCTCGGGGAGGCTCCAATCGACGGTGCCGATCTGCGGGTACTGGCGGGCTCCGGCGTCAAATTGGCGCAGCTCCGGCGATAATTTGGCTCGGGATTGTTTCGAGGAGAGGCAGAGATGGGAGGAGAGGCGATGGGTGTGAAGAATGGAGGCGCGGGAGGGTGCTATTTATAGAGGGGAGGAGGAGCTGTGGGTGCCCGTGGAGGTCAAGCATGGTGCGGCGGTTCTGGTGCTCGAAAAGCCAAGGCGAGGACGGCGTGGCATAGCTGGCATCATGGCGATGCTCAACGGCTAGCGGGCGCAGCAAAAGGGCGATGGGATCACTCGCGATGATGAAGAACCTGTCACGGTACTGGCGGCGGAAAGTCGACGAGGACGACGGCGACGGTGCACGCGCAGGGGCTTGAGCATGTCTACGCGCTAGCTGGTGTGGAGTTGTCGCTCGGTGCAGAGGTAGAAGGGTAGGGAAGGACTGAGGAGATGGGGCGTGGCCATGCTCTGGCGCGTCCAGGGCGTGGTGATCACGCCGGCTGGCATGCCTGGGCGTGCTGGGCGCGTGCTGGCCTGGCCAATGCCAGCCTCTCGCGTGCCAGGGCCGTGCACGGTGCTGATCAAGGATGCAGAGGGAGTGTACTGGACACGATTAAAGTGAGAAGAGAGGATCTGAGAGAGAGATGGCATGAGAGTTGGCATGGGCACGGCATGGTTCAGTTCTGAGCCTCTCCACACTTTAATCACTACGATCAAGTACTTGCGTTGATGCAGGAGATGCAGAGGATCAAAATCATCACAAACCAAAAGAGGTTTAGGCAAAAATCCAGTGAGTAATAGCATGTTTGTTCAATCCAGAATGTTGCCTGCCAGGTGTTCGACACAATGGCCGCATGAACATTTTGTTCAAATTTTGCAATTCTTTTTGGTGAGATTTATTTGAATAACAAATGGAGTAGAATGGTGGTGGTGGTTGGAAAAATGGTGCTGGTTTGCAAAGTTTCAAAAATGGGGAGGATCTTCTCTTTGTTTCAAGGTTGCCACTTGTCAACCTTATACTAAGTAATGGGGACAGAGTCAACCATGATGGTAAACACAAAAATGGTTCATCTTGGTATGGTCTTGGATGAGGTGGAAAGATTTGGCAAGGTTTAGTTTAAGAATCTCTCAAACCAGGGGCTCAAAGTGGGTATGCTGATAAGAATTCCAATTTTGACCATTATCATATGTAATAAGAATTTGATTTTTCCTTTGTTTTGGTTTGTGTTTCTTTGGTTCCAAAATGTTTGGTGTTGATCTATTAAGGTTTCCCAAGCATTGGCACAAGCCAAAATGGTCTTGGTTGAGGATTTGCAAAGTTGGCCATATGTGTATGTGAGTGAGATTTGCAATTTTTCCCATTTCTTTTATTTCTCTCTTTTTAGGGTTCTTTGATCATGTACTAGGGTTTAAGCACATTTGATCAACACACAAACACTTATCATGGCAATTGCACAAAGGAAAATGCATGCACACTATGTATAGCACTAGATGCAAATCAAAGTTTTTGTTAATTCAAAAATTTGGGCATTTGAATTTCTTTGTCTTTATTGAAATGAAAACTTGGGGGGGGGGGGCGACCGACACTGTTCGCAGCCTTCGCCTTGGACAGCGGGTTTCCCCTCGGCCCCGCGTATTTGGTCTTCGAGCAACCCGTCTTCGGCGGCGCGGGGGTCACCGCTGCCGCAGCAACGGCCGGCGCAGCTCCGACCTCCACCTGGGGCTGATAGATCGCCCACTTCCTCTTCCCCGGCATGGTGGAGGACACCATGGCCGCTACCTCGCCAGGAGTCGGCTGGCCTCCCGCGATGGTGGCGGGGACGTCCACCACCATCCGCGCCTCCGGTACGCCTTCCGCGGTCGGCGGGACCTGCGAGTGGTCCATGGCGGCGAAATCCGGCCGCGTAGTAGCCGGAGAGGGCGGGGGCGTGGAGATCGGGGCGGTGGCGGCGCGGGGGGCGGTAGTTGGGCAGGCTGAAATCTCCTTCACGCGAGGAGTGAGGGTCTCGTTCAGTTTCGGCCGCCAACCCGCACACCTACAGGTTCCCGAGCGGACCCGGGGCGGAACTGGAAAAGTTTTAATACGGAATGAGCGATGTACGGACCTGATAAACACCGCGGAAGCGCCAAAACCTGTATTTCAGCGGTTATTATACAGTTTTGGGTGTTTTACAGACCCTATTAGAATTGCTCTTACACGTTGCTCACATTCGGCTGATGCCGAAACACGATGACACACAAGCGCGAAGTGGGGCCCGTGAAAACGACGTGCGACGCAACAAGGGACGCGCCCAAACCCTGGGAGCTTAGTGCTCTCCAAGGATGGCGAGGAATCATACGAGGCCTTCAATCCCTTATCTGCTGTTAGCTGCTTTGTGAGTGGATGGCACCGCTGTAATGGAGGACACCACTATCATCTTGTTCATTTTATTCATGTTAACTGCTATTTTAAGCATTGCAAATTATTTTCACTAATTGGTGCCGAGGTAAGAAGCTACTGAGATCTTGTGGCAGCAATTTTAGCAAATCCATTATATCTTATGTAGGGCTTTGGGAAATTTCTTTGATCTTGGGAATCGTCATATCCAGTCTTTCAGACAAGAAGTCACCACAAGAACAATCTAGTGAGATCTTGTGGCAGCAATTTTAGCAAATCCATTATATGTACATGTAGGAGGGATTTTTGTAGTTGTTCTTGTGGTGACTTCTTTTAGACGGAAGGCTCGAAATAAGCACAACTTTGAATTAACGAAGCCATCAACCGGTTAGGAGGTACACCATGAGTTACAACATCAAGAGAAATAACCTCCGGAAGATGCTTAGTCCAGAAGCTCGCTTCCGACCACTTCAAGAGGAACTAGCTGGATGGATCGCGAGGGAAGTCGTCCATCCTAAAGGACAACACTATGTAGAGGACGTAGAACTTCATATGCACTAAATTATGTATGGAAACTTGTTCAAAATTGTATATGGCGTCATCCGATATTGAATATATATTGTATATTCCTCTTGAATTCTTTTTGGTTCTAATTTCAAATTTGTTTGAAATTGTACATTCATATGCATGTATGCAGTACCGTAGAATATGTGAAACTCCTTCAAAATTAAAATAAAACACAAAAGAAATAAAACAATACAAATTAAAAAGAAAACAGGTTTAGGGGGGGGGGGCTAAAACCCTAAACCTGCGGCGGCCTTTAGTCGCGGTTGGCCAGGAGAACCGCGACTAAAGGTCCTCCGCCCCGACGGACTGCTGGCGGCCATGTGGACGTGAACCGCGACTAAAGGGGGGGCCTTTAGTCGCGCTTAATTGGTCGCGGTTGCGCAACCGCGACTAATGGCAGTTGCGAACCGCGACCAAAGGCCCTTTTTCCACCAGTGACACACATGCAAACCGAAAACCAACAACAAAAGACATCTCAAGAAACGCCGCTAAGCGCCGGGTTGAGGGAGACTTATCTTCTGTTGCACCGGAGAGAGTACGTCCTAGTCCACGCTAACAAACCTCCTACGCACCCAAGCAGTACCCCAAGGGGGACTCGACGACGGGCAAACAACCTAGCAGCGCTTGAGGATCCAAAGGAGGAGGGGTCTTGCGGCGATGCCTCCAAGAAGGTACATGGCGCGCGAGGGTGTCATCGTCGCCGGCAGAGACGGAGGTCCTGCAAAGCTTTCACCCAGACCCCAAACCACCACCACTGAGCTCGGGCTAGGTCCAGCCCAGAAACACAACATCTTTCAATGGCATTGGGATAGGCACACCAACCGAAACTACAGCCAGACGCCAACCTAGCAAAGCCCCCCAAGGCACTAGGCGGTCCGTCAGCTACCGAAGCAAGACCATGTATAAGTAGCCAGGCCGACGAGGTGAGAGGGAAGGGACACCAGCGAGAGATCAAAGGGTGATCCACAAGGCACTACAAGAGAAACTTGCCTAAAGCGGGGCCACCAAGAGGAGCCGATTGAGGCGGAGGGACGGAATCCATCAGTTCGAACCGGGGGGATCATCATCGGGATGCCTTCAACAAGGGAACGACACCTGAAAGGTGGCGCCATCACCGGCAATGGCGGGGCCATGCGTAGCATTCGCTAAGATCCCACCGGGTCAAAATTTTGGTCACTGTCGTGAGGACGCAGAGCAGACAAAACAGAGCTTGCTACCGCACCTCCAACCCAAGCCACACTAGCCCCAACTAGAGTCGACCGCAGGATGAACGCAAATACAATCTGCACCAGTGCGACCGTGAAGGTCGGAGCGAAAGACCACAACCGTGAAAGAAGCTATAGCGTAGGACGTGTTGCCGGCTCGGCGAGCACGCGCTGGCCTAGGGACCCTACCCTGAAAAGCCAAGCGCCCCAGCAAAAGACCGAGGTCCACCGACGCGAACGGACGAAGAAGCCGCCGAATCTATACCTAACATACCAAGCACGAACGCGAAGGAACAATGGAGACATGTTGGAGGGTGTCCAAACACGGGCGCAAAACACACCCACATACCACCCATGTACCTCGCAGATCCCGGTTGGGCCTCAAGCCCAAATCTGGCCACCAAACCCCCGAGCCCAACACCACTGGCCACGCCACCGCCACGTCCGAGGCCCGCATCACCCGCCCAGCGGGATGGTCAACTGGCCCCCAGATCTGAGCCCACAAGCCTAGATCCGGCCAAGCCTTAGCCGCCAGCAGCAGCCACCGTCGACCGGCCAACGCACCACACCACCAGAAGCAGCCAGGCGGTCGGAGAGCCGCCCCGCGCCACCGTGTGGGCGCGACCTGCCCTGGCAAGCCTGCCCGACGAGCGGGAGGGAGCATCCAGAGACGCGCGTCGATGCGTCGCCACCGCGACTGGAAGGCCAGCCAGAGCACTACCCGAAGTGCAGCGGCCGAAGCAGCACCGCCGGACTTCGCCACCACCAGGTCGGGAACTGCCCCATCGGGCCGGCTCGTGCGCGGGGAAGAGAAGATCCGCCGCCGGCGGCACCGCGCGGGCTTTGCCTGGCGGCTCTCGCCGGTGGCAGGGGGTGTGGCGACGGGGAGCTAGCGTCTTTTTCTCTGCTACCAGTCCTTGTGGTGACTTCTTGGCTGCAAGAATGGATATGATGATTCCCAAGATCAAAGAAATGCAACTCACACACTGTGAGTATTGGTTTGGAATTCATTGCGTCCCTTGATAAGTATCTCAACAAATTGTAAGGATTTGTTCATGCGTGCATTTGAATTTTCATGGGAACTTATAGATGCATCTAACTTACTTGTTCTAAGTAGGAGGGTGGACAGATTATTATCTTATGTAAACATGAAACTAATGATTCAAAATATTTCGTAAAGGGAAGTAGAGGCCGAGGAGGAAAGCTAATCCCTCGCTGACGATCTGCCGAGGTGAAGGCAGCTGTGGTAACGTGACCGAATTGGAGCCCGAGACGGGACGGACACAGATTCCTTCCATCTCAAAAGGGCGCTGATACCCCCAATCCCAATAAACCAAAAACTGCCTGGCCCTTTGTTAAAAAAAAAAACTGACTAATTAGGGTGCAAAATTCGGTCCTCGAGCTGGTGATGGCCATGGCTAATGTCCTCAAGCGGTTCATCTGCAAAACTCTGGCGGAGGAGCTTTCCACTTCCACGGGTTGTTCCAAGGACCCTTCTCGCGCGGACCATGGAGAGACTGTTATTGGTGACTATGACATGGTGCTCGCTGAAGAGCGGGATCTCGCCGGCATCTTACCTGACGACGTGCTAGCCGACGTCTTCCGCCGCCTTGCACCGCGCTGGCTTGCCACGTCCCGCTGCGTCCGCAGTAACTGGTGTGCCGCCATCGACGCCCACCGACACCTGCGTGCGGATCTGCTCCCACTCTCGTTCCACGGTATCTTTCTCCACTTCATGGACCATAAGTTTCCGGAGTTCTTTTCCCGCCCTTCCTCCTCCATGGGAACCCTTGCGATCAGCGGCAAGCTCGACTTCCTGCCCAACACCAACACCAACACCTCCAGCAAGGTCTTTGACCAGGATTACTATCTAGATTGGCAGAACTATGATATCCTTCATCACTGCAATGGGCTCCTTTTGCTCAACAAATACGTGGTCAACCCTGCTACACAACGTTGGGATCCTTTGCCTCCACAACCGCCGCATTTGAAGCCTGTGGTGCAGATAGATGGTTACAGACATACAACTTTCATGATGTATCTAGCCTTTGATCCTATGCTGTCACAACATTATGAGGTGTTCATAATCCCTCAACTATACACCAGGAATTTTAAGGACTACTTTGATCCATTAATGGAGAAACCAGCGTCTCCATGGATCTTGCGTGTCTTCTCATCAAGGTCAAGTCAATGGGAGTTGAGGTCCTTTGTTGAAGAAGGGGATGTTGTAGGGACCGCCACCAATATCATGGTGTCGAGTTTGCCACAGTTTGCTGTCTATTGGAGGGGAGCACTTTACGTGCAACGTGCAGCTAATTTTCTTGTAAGGTAAAACGACTGCCTTATCATATTTTGTCATTTATCTTCCTTTAGTGATTTTATTTATTTTTGTGACAATTTTATTGAGCCGTCACTTGATTTTGCAGAATATCTCTCTCAAACAACAAGTACCGTATAATTAGACCACCAGTGGGTGTGCGTTTGAGCACACATTCACCTCGTTATCTAGACAGATCAGAAAATGGGGTATACTTTGCGGCTCTTGATAACTATCACCTTCGTGTTTGGATCCTTGACGAATCATTTGGTCAAATGGAGTGGATGTTGAAGTATGATAAAGATCTTGAGCATATGCTCTCTCCTCACCCACAAGTTCATGGACGTAACGGACGTTGGATGCTAAAGGATGTTAACTACAACTTATATTGTTCCCACCTTCCAAAACACAAGAAGAACGATATAGTCGAAGAGAAGCCTGAATGGAACTCTGATACTGATGATCTTGATGATGTTGAAATTGAAGGACATCTTTCAGGAGAGAACAAGAAAGCAATAAATAAGCAGAAGCTTACCAGCAGAGACATGGGTGAGTGTGACTTCCATGTAGAGCCATTCTTTTATGTGCCCAAAATTAAGATACTCGGATTTCACCCATACAGAGAGGTTGTCTTCCTAAGTGAATCAATGGAGAAAGGACTGGCCTTTCACTTGAAAACATCAAAGATTGAAAGCTTGGGAAATATGTACCCAACAAACTATAATCATTTCAAGAACTCCCCTAGCGACCGGTCTAGTATCAAATATTCCTTTACCTACACACCTTGTTGGCTTGAAGAGTACCCTAGAAACCGGTAGTTGAGAAGCCCATCTGAAATGTTGACACGTGTTGGATGGAATGTATTTGAGCAACTGAATAAATTTCTAGCAGATGAAGTTTTAGACATTTTCAATTTAAATAAAGATCTACAATTATTGGTTCTTACATACATATACTTGGTCATTATGTTTGTTTGGTAAATTTTCTGCCGTGAGTGGTATTGTGTTATGCAAGTTCACTAGAGATGAAGGCAAGGTTTGCCGCGCCCGTCCATCTTGATAGAAATTTGAAATCAATCTTGATAGAATGTATTATAGGAAGACATAGACGACACATACTTTTAAAATAGTTGTTCAGGGCTTTAAGCTTTTATACAAACAAAACAGTCATATGCCTAATTGTCTAATCACTAACAATGCATTTCAACCGTGTGTAAGACTGACAAACCACAAACTCAACCATAACAGGGATGTACGGTCAAGCTAAATTAAGGCCATAGGTATATGTAGTTAAGTGCTGTTTCGTGTCCTAAATGATAACTTTCCTCATGGCACACTAGGTAAAACAAAATCCAGATCCAAACGTCTTGCTATGTATTATATTTCTTGTGGGTGACCATACTAGTGAGATGATCTCAAAAGTGGTGGGCTATTTTTTTTGAAATAGAGGTTATATCTCCAGCCTCTACATCAAACATAACTTTTCTTTATTTAGATTATTCAACAAAACCTTCCAAAAAAAAGTTGAAAGTAACTGGTGGGCTATTTGTGGAATGGATAGATGAATAAATACCATTACCAATTTATAATAACCTGGAGAAGTTGAAAGTAATATCAGGTCCAGATGTGGAATCATGGACAATTCGTTCAGCTAAAAATTACAGATACTCACAGAAGGACAGAACATTCTTATCTGACATAGCATAACCCCCATAACGTGAAGTGTTGTCCCAACTAAAACCAGCAAGCACACCATGATCGCTACCATCAAGAGTTATTTATCATGGCTACCATTTGTTTCCTCTACCTCTTCATCCCCATGCCAGACTCAATACTCCCCCCATTCACAATAACTTCGCGTTCTGGTATTGGTCAAAGTCGAATTTTTAAAACTTTGACTAACAATTTACAAAAAAATATTAACATTTATAATATAAAATCTATTTTTAGTAGAATTATCATAAAGTTTATTTTCATATAATATGTATTTGATCTGATCTTATGTTTTTTAGTTAAATTTTGCAAAGTTTGACTTGACTGAACCCACGCGGATCAAAGTAATAAACCGAGGGAGTATTTTCTATGTAGTAGCACACAAAATTTCTTGAAGAAAATTAAATAAATGATCACACCAGTAGTATTGAGAAAGTGAAGCAGCCGGGTTCCCTACTGTCTTTCAATAAATGCCGGCATTTACATTACGCTTGTTACTGAACTAAGAGCAAAGGGCTTCAGCTCCATCAGTCGTCCTCAATAATACTTATCAAATACAAGATCTAATTCTGAAAGATTTAAAATAATAGATCAGGCATTGTTAATACCTTGCACTTCATTCCAGCTTTCCTTGCCAAATTAGATCCTAAATCATGAAAACGGAAACAAGATTGAAAAGAACATCATCACTCAGCCTTCACTCCACATACCCCGTTAAACGTTTTGGAACAGTGGGATCAGCAACATGAACACCTAAATAAAAAAATATTAGTATTTAATAGTGCATATAAAAGACTCTTTAGAAAATACTATTAAGAATAAATAGTGTGTATTTATGCTTTCGGGAGCTATATGCAAAGACTAAAGAAAAATAGAGGAATGTAAACAAACCTTGGTTTAGCCAGAAGTGTAACTCTAAACAGGGCAATCTGCACAATAGCCAATCGAGGATCGACATTAATTTATTTCTATCAAAAGGCACAGATCTACCATTAGCATGGTAACGAAAAAACTACCATTGGAAGATGTATCCTATATCCTCAACTCCACAGATCACCAAATCCTCAGCATTTGGTTAACACAAAAATCATGAAACCTTGCATGAACGGAATCAGATCATAAACTAACTTGGAAAATTTTAAGCTGGTACAAAGATAATAATATCATAGTATTTCTATGAAGCCAACATGGATTCCAAAACCAGGTAGCTATGGGTATACATAATTTCAGTACACATTGACCTTTCACATAAGGATGTTTTCACTCGGGATGTGTAACCGAACTGAAAATTCCATCAATATAGACTGAACAAATAGTCCAAGGAACAATCAGAAGGACGGAAAGGTGCAACTCTATCATGGCACTTACCCGCGTCTGCTCCGCGGGAGGAGGAGAGGAAACGACGTCATCGCCAGCATTAGGTTGTCCAAAAAAATTGCCTCCAACAATTCCGATTATATTTGAATAGATTAAATCTTATGCATACCAAAGACACAAGTAAAGAAAATGGGATATCTTAAAGATAGACACACACCTCGGCAATATGAATAGATGTTGGCCGGGAAAGCAGGGGAAGAAAGATAGAACCCTAAACCATATACTTTGACCAATAGTAAAAGAAGGGAGACGGCCTAGCTGCCTCGCCATTAGTTCGGCGGCGGACATATGACAGAACTGAGTAGTTGATGGGTTCACAACGATGGGTCATGGGTTCATATGATAGAGAATCAAAACTAAGGGCCCAACAAATCTAGTGCATCCTAAGTTTATGTGCGGAGTAGCAGCCCTATAATGAAAATGAGCCCTTTTTAAAGGATCGGAGCGACTGATCGAGGTAACCTTGTAGGAACGATAGCTCGAGAATAGTCGATACGTGTAGACCCTTAAATCATTGCGGGGCTCCTAGATAGTCGAGTTATACGGGTTTGTTACAATTTAAAAGCACGTATGCAACATCAAAAATTTCGAGAGAAAAATGAACTTGTAGCAAACGCCCTGGAAACCTTACAACATCTAGCGTGTGCCTTCACAACAAAAATCATAGGAGTTTGTTACAAAAATAATGATCGTCTCCAACATAATAAATTTCGAGGGAAAAAAACTTGTAGAAAACGCCCTGGAAACCTTACAACATCTCGTGTGTGTCTTCACAACAAAATTCATAGGAGTTAGTTACAAAATAAATGAGCGTAGGAAACATCGATAATTTCGAGAGAAAAACAATAGATAACGCTTTGAAAACCTTACAACATCTCGTGTGTGTCTTCACAACAAAACTCATAGGTGTTTTATACATAAATTACGAGCGTGTGCAACATCAATAATTTCGGTATAAATTATCAGCCTATAGCAAACGCACAGAAAAATAGCAAATCCTTTCACAACAAAACTTATAGATGTTTGCTACAATTATAATGAGTGTATGCACGATAAAAAAATTAAACAAAAACTTGGTTGTACCATGGTCCATGGCGGACTGGATCTCTCTGATTCGGCATCATCAGCCATGAATTCGGCTCGCTGGAGCCTGTCGAGGCAGGAGAAGGTTTGTTTACATGCAAACTGACCTCGTCGGATCTGACTCACCGCAACGAATTCGACTTGTCGGAGCCTCATCGAAATCAGATCACAACATTGTTTTTACCATACACCAAGAGTTAAGGGTGCATCTCCCTCATGTGTTTGCAGTGAAACAAAGATCAGACACCGACACGTCAAGAAAAAAAACATTAAGAAATTTAAAAATCATTGACATTTTTAGCATCACAATAGAACATTAGTAGCTGGCTAAGTGTCGTAAAATTATTTCTTCGGCTACTTAGTGCTAGCCGCTCAGGTCACATAATTTTTGTAGCCCCCATACAATTTTGTAGCCCATATACATTTTTTGTAGACCCTATAATAGTACTAGTACTACACAGGCACAACAGCAACAAACAGAAGTAGCAAAAGAAACAACTAAAATAGCGGTGGTCCAATCCTTGTGAGCATGCGTGAGTGCATGCAAAACGACGAAAGCCGGTAGGATCGGATGGAACTATAGCAGAGTTAAAAAGGAACCAAAACAGACCGCAATCTGGATCCGGTGCCAGCGACCGCACAGGAAAAGGTGGACACACATGCTAAATCGGGACGATCGATCGCTGCGCCAGATCGGTCAGCCAATCTCAAGCGTTTTCCTTCGCAATTGGCTCCCGGGGTAGAATATATAGCAAGCTCCAATACCACCAAACATGCGCACAATTCAGCTTGCAATTTATCTTCCGTTAGTGAAAATCTTGCTTCGTAATTTTGTTTTTCTGTTGATTTTTCTGAACAGTGCTTTGACTTTGCAGAGTATCCCTCTCAAGCAACAAGTACCATGTAATTACACCACCAGTGGGTGTCGGCCTACACCAAACTTTGTAACACTTGATAACTATCGCCTTTGGGTTTGGATCCTTGATGAATCGTTTGGTCAAATAGACTGGATGCTGAAGCAAGATAAAAATCTTGAGCCGATGATCGCTCCTCATCGACAAGGCCATGGGCGTTGGATGCTAAAGGATGTTAACTACAAGTTACACCGTTCCCACCTTCCAAAATACAAGAAGAACGGTATAGTAGAGGAGAAGCTTGAATGGAACTGTGATAGTTGAAGGATATTCCTCGGGAGAAAGCAAAAAGGCAACTAAGAAACAGAAGCTTGCTAGCAGAGAGCCTTTCTTTTATGTGCCTAAAATGAAGATACTCGGGTTTCACCCATACAGAGAGGTTGTCGTCCTGAATGAATCAACGACGAAAGGACTGGCATTTTACTTTGCTACATCAAGGGTTGAAAGCTTAGGCAAGATGTACCCAAAAAACTATAACCATGGAAGGTCCTCGACCAATGTGTCCGGTATCAGATTTTCCTTTACATACACACCAATGCGCCGCCCGGGATATTTTACCGCCATGACGCCGGGCCGGAAACTCTCCCGCCACGATTCCATGCGGGAAATTCTCCCGCCACGACCCCGCGCTGGATGTTCCCACCTCGCCGCCGGTCTATATTATCCCTCCTCCCCCGCCATTGCTGCAAAAACCCAAGAAAATAGCACTATGTGGGATTCATGGGACGAGGCGGCGCTAGAGGCGGCCGTAGAAGTCGTGGAGGCGGACCCACAGCTCGCAGAGTACGAGGCATGGGAGGAGGCGGTTAGCGGCGACTGTAGATGCCTATGTGGCGGACGAGCGATAGGGCCAGGAGGCGGAGCGGCGGGAGCGCGAGGAGGCGTGGCGGCTGCGGGAGGCGCGGCGGGAGGCGGAGCGACGGCAGCGGGAGGAGGAGAATCGGCTGGCGCTCGAGGAGGCGGAGCGGCTGGAGTTCCTGGAGGTGCGGCGGCGGCGGGAGGCGCTGAGCCAGTGCCGGTGGTAGGCACGCCAACAGAAGGGGTGGGAGGAGCTTGCGCCGGTGTGAGAACAGCTCCCCCAAATAGAAGATGCAGTGTAGACGTCCCCCATACGAAAGTGCCGACGCCTCTACCGGCGACTATTTGGAGGTGCCAATGGAGATGCTCTAAGACTACATAGATGATTTCTGAGATGGAGCGCACTGTTTACCATCTCCCTTGAGTTGAACTGGGTAGGTCCATTCGTTCCGTCTCCCGTTAGCTGGGCTGAGCTGTGGGCTGCTGCGCTAATATTTTGTAGTGGTGGACCAGCTGCCATCGGATGGGTAGCGGACGAACGAGAATCAATTACGTCCCTCTGCAGTAGAGGATCTCGGTCCCCATCTGAAATGTTTACCCATACATGTTGGCTCGAATATTTTCGACAACCTGAATACATTTTTAGCACATGATGTTTTCTTCATCTTCAATATAGATAAGATCTAGTAAGACCGGTTCCTACCTAAATATATTTGGCCATTTTTTTTTGGTTTATTTTCTGTCGTGAGTATTATTTTATTATGAAAGGTCATGATGACCAAAGCAACAAAAATCATAGCCATCTTGTCTGTTCCATGAACTATGTTTGGTGATGATCATTACATATTTGGTTCAGGACGACAAATCTAAATATTAATATTTTTTCTAAAAGTTTGTGTAACTATTATATTTTGATATTTTTTCGTTTATGTGTTCTTACTATGCACTTGTTAGATCATACGTACTAAAAATCTCTACCATGATATTGAAGGATATTCTCCGGCATCAAAAAGATATATAAGGATATTAAAATAGACATGAACATACATACAAATACACACATGACGCACATACACATACAAAATAAACAACTTATGAAACTAAAATAATTAGTACTCAAATTTTAAATTATTACAACTTACAATTTGAATTTATGCAAATTTTAAGTGATATACATAAAAATGTATAACAAATAATACTATAATTACTATTAGCAGCATCAAAAAATCATTAACTATGGAAACTCGTTGGAATTATACATGTTAAAACTATTTTACGATAAAAGTAAGTCTATACTATTATATTGAAATTGGTCGTAAGTCATACAACATGTTTGGTGAAGGAGATTCAGATCATGCTGACCGTTCGATCTAATCTAAGGTCTCTGCGTACGATAAATCACTTAAACGGATCACTAGAGGGATTCTCATTCAACTAGGCATAATAGCATTTCCTTTCTCTAATAAGGCTAATAAGGCAAGCCATAGGTATGAAAGATCACTAGAGGGATTCTCATTCAACTAGGCATAATAGCATTTCCTTTTTCTAATAAGGCTAATAAGACAAGCCATAGGTATGAAAGATCACTAGAGGGATTCTCATTCAACTAGGCATAATAGCATTTCCTTTCTCTAATAAGGCTAATAAAGCAAGTCATACGAACGACATTTACTCTAAGCCCACAATCAAGCACCGCCTCCTACACGCTCTCCGCCCACGGTGGCCGCCTCCGAGTTTCACCCGTGGTGCATGCTAAGCGCCGTCGGAGGAATCCATCCAACATATCTGCATGACAAGGAGATGGGCACTCCGCCGGTCCCTCCATCAGGTGAAGCACAAGAGCAAAGAGAGAAAGAGCAGGGAAACCAGTAGGGAGATTGGCGGCTCCATAGGTGCACTACCTTGGTCGCACATTGACGAGTTAGGCCAGTGTTTACCGGTTCCATGGGACGGTTGTCGTCTCTGCGTCTGCTGGAGGCTGAGAAGACTGTGGCTCACCGGATCGGATGGAGAGGTGAAGGACACGAGCAGGGAGACAGCGTGGGGCTACAGTAGGACGCGAGTCATCCTGCCGGTAAATCTTTGATTTCTTTTGCGCAAGATCTGAATTTTCTGCATTTCTCTATGTACATCTTTGTACTTATCTGATCCTAGATACTAAAATCCGGTTGGTCATTTTTTTAGTGGATTATGATGTTTTTTGTTCGATCCAAATGAGCCTCGACTATCTGCCGCCAGTTTCGTGCATGCTGACGGAGCCAAACGGGCATGGCTGCATCGTCCCTTCAGATCAAGGCATAGGAAACATTTAGGTGGTTCACACATCAATCTCTTGCCTCAAAATTGCGTCCTTGTTCAAAGAATATATCTATTCAGTTTGTAGGTTTCTTGCTCATGAAATTTTTGTCGAAGAGAAAATGAGATCTTCAGTATTTGATGAAGCATGTGTACATATATAATCTGACATTGATGTTATAGAATCTAAAAATTCTGGTTGCGCAGAGCCCTCCTCTCCAAATTAACAGAGGAAGCACCGGGTCCCTCCCAAAACAAGTAGTGGAGGAAATTCAACTCATGGAGGTTTCTTTTTATGCTTATACTTCACCTACAGAAGTAAGAAAATGCGATGCCATAGACTGCAGTTCATTACTGATGTTTTTGGTACATTACTGATGCAATATCATTCTTTTTTTCCTTTACTGGTGAATAGGCTCCATAAAGCAAGTGCATTATTTTTTACTTTGCATTCCACAAATTTACTCTTCGAGGAATCCCTCTGAAAGGTCTCGTGCTCATGGTGGACAGTCTGACAGTTCATAGTGGACATAAAATATTTCAACTTCTGAAACTCTGTTTGCGCTAGACTTTTTTAACGTAATAGGTGAGAGGAGCAACAATATATATTTACTGCTCTGTATGTAATTTCTGTACAATATGCTCATCTTTTTCCAAAAAAATAATTTTTTTCTATCTTATGCATAAATTTTACTATTAAAATTGTGATCACTCTAATTTCTTATTTAATCTTTGTAGAAATGCGCTCAATATGCTTGGATTTATGACTGCAAGATGATATCATTGTCTTATGCTAGAAATGATCACATGAGTAACGAAGATACATTCTATCACTTATTTGCAACACAAACGATGGTTCTTATACTTTATTAAGATACAATCTTCATTTCTGCAGGAGTTGAGTATATGTGTCCCTTGCATATGTCTTGCAGGAAGAATAGATTGAATGTTCATATACTACTATTATTTGGTCTTATGTGAACTGGGATTCAATCTCTAGAACTACCATATTCATTGCAGAAATTAATAGATTAAGGTGTCGGAAACATGAGAAATGGTCCTAGAACTTAAATTTGCTGTTCACTTCCTATAAATCAAAGACATAACTTTGATAACCATATTAGTTTGTGTTAAACAGTTTTCCTCATTTACGATAGAGTTTTTATTGTCGATATACTTGGGCATGGGTTCTAAATGAAGTATTCTTTATATATCCGTATATTGCCCTGGTGAGTATGATAGTTTCAATGCTTCGTGGATATAGATGTCATCGAGCTGAAAGCTATTGCGATGGAACTCTCTGCACCTCTCATGCTTCAGAAATATGACTGTCAAATGGTATTTAGACACAAATACACTTGTTAATATTGACTTTGCTTAGGCCTGCAGTCATCAGAATGTCATGCAGAATTACAGGTTCTGCTCTTTATAAATAGGGCTCCAATTAGTGATCATATAGAAAGAATGTACAACTTTTATCTGGGGCATCAGAACATGCTTGTGTAACGATCACAAGAGATTATGGAAAAAACATTTGTTTATGACGTTGAGATATTGCACACAATTTTACTTTCGTTGTAGAATATTGCCTCTTATGATATTATCTTGTTGTACTTCATTGACTATGTTGGAAGTCGAGGCAATCAAAGGTCATGGCACTACATTTGATACTGTGCTATCAATGGTAGGCTCCATGAAGGAGACAACCCATGTGGAATGTAGATAATTATACTGTCTCCGATCCATATAAGTGTCGGAGATTTAGTACAAAATTAGTACAACTTTTGTACTAAGTTTCTGACACTTTTCATGGATCAGAGGGAGTAATATTTTTGTTGTATGATTACAATTATTGCAGCATGTGTAGCAGGATTAATCATGTTTTTCTTATATATCAATTTAGGTATCCCTTTTATTATTGATATATTTTCCTTATTTGCCATTGTAACATAGACTTTTTTATTCGGTTCCGTGTGTACTCATCCTTAGCTGAAATTATTTGTGCCATCTCTCACTTACTTACATTCTCTCTACCTGACATTGATTGCATTCTCTCCACCTGACAGTAAACGTACCCTCATTGTTTGCTAACATTTTCTATTTTCCTGTTTCATTCAAAATAGGATGTAATTTTTTTGGCGTTATATCAAATCATGACCCATCAGCCCGGGAAAATCTAGCAAAAGAGAAAAATGCAGACAGAGAAGATGGCAATATCATAAAGGTACATGGATAGGAGAAATGCCCCTAGAGAATGGACCTGAGCTGTTAGGATCATTTATCATATTACATTTCAATAATTGAACTATTTCACAGGTTTTCAGTAGAACATCATAGGTAGACAACTTTTGTTTTGATATATCCTAAGAAAAGTGTGGAGACAATTGTTAGGGAATATACTTGTTGTATTACCAGGGGGCCAAATGCCACAATATATAGTACATGTACAGGTGCACATATGCAGAAAGCCCCCTAACATATGGGGAAACTACAATATACAGATATATACACCTAACACCCCCCCCCCGCAAACTCATGGTGGATCCACAACACTGAGTTTGGAGAGTAAGAAATCATGCTGCGCTCGAGTCTATGCCTTCGTAAAGAAATCCGCCAACTGCAAATCTGAAGGCACATAATGAACCGCAACAACATCATCCTGTACCTGTGCACGTGTGTAAAAAGCATCAACGCCGATATGCTTGGTCAGCTCATGCTTGACCGGATCACGTGCAATACTGATAGCACCTGTCTTGTCGGACAAAAGTGGAGTGGGTGTCGTAACAGAGACCCCAAAATCTGCAAGCAACCACCGTAACCAAGTCACCTCAGCAATCAACAAAGTCATAGCCCGCAACTCAGCCTCAACACTCGAACGGGAAACTGCGACCTGTTTCTTCGTCTTCCAAGCAACAAGCGAACCACCAAGAAACACACAGTAAGCAGAAAGCGAACGACGATCCGTAGGATCACTCGTCCACGTAGCATCTGAATAGCACTAGAGCTGGAGAGAGCTAGACCGGGGAAAGAAAAGGCGACGAGTGATCGTGCCACGAAGATAACGAAGAACACGGAGGAGATGACTATAGTGAACAGTGGTAGGAGATGAGACAAACTGACTCAGAATATGAACAGGATAAGAAATATCAGGACGAGTGACGAGCAAGATAAACAAGACTCCCAACAAGATGGCGATAACGGGTGGGATCAGGAAGAGGATCACCATCAGTAGGACGAAGCTTAACATTAAGCTCCATAGGAGTATCGACTGTGCGCTCATCCCCAAGAGCAGCACGAGCAAGAAGATCCTGAATGTACTTTTCCTGAGAGATAGAAAAGCCATCGGAAGTGGAGGAAACCTCAATGCCAAGAAAATAGCGAAGAGGACCAAGATCAGTCATAAGAAACTGATCACGAAGACGAGCCTTGACGAAGGCAATATACTCGGGATCATCACCGGTAATGATCATATCATCAACATAGAGAAGAAGAAGTGTACGTCCACGAGGAGAAGTGTGAACGAAAAGTGCTGGATCATGAAGACTAGGAGAGAAACCAGCAGCGAGTCACCACAGAGGCGAAGCGCTCAAACCGAGGCACGAGGGGCCTGTTTGAGACCATAGAGAGAACGTCGAAGACGACAAACCATCCCATCGGGAACAGAATACCCGGGAGGAGGCTGCATTTAAACCTCCTCACTCAACTCGCCATTAAGAAAAGCATTCGAACATCAAGCCGGGAGACGGACCGGCGGCGAACGAAGCAACGAGCAAGAAGGGTACGCACGGTAGTCATATGAGCCACAGGGGCAAAAGTCTCATCATAGTCACGGCCGTGCTCCTGCTGAAAGCCACGAGCCACAAGACGCGCTTTATAGCGCTCAAGAGATCCATCAGAGCGAGTCTTAATTTTATAGACCCACTTACACGTGATAGGACGAACACTAGAAGGTGGAGAAACAAGATCCCAAGTGCCAGTGCGCTCAAGCGCAGCGATCTCCTCAGCCATGGCAAGCTTCCATTCAGGATGACGCTCGGCATCCCGATAAGAAGTCGGCTCGGAAACGACAGATAGACCATACTGACTAGGAGAGTAACGAGCTGGAGCACGACGCTGACGGACAGTCCGTGAAGGGGGAAGGTCATCAGCAGAGGACAACTCATCAGAAGAAGCGGAAGAAGGGACAACATCAGAAGGATCCGAAACCGGAGAACGAGGAGTACTAGGTGGACTAGACGGATGAGAGGATGGCGCCGAAGGGGGCGCATCAGGACTAGGAGGGGGAGGAGACGGGATAGCAGGGGGTGCATCCGGAAAAAGAAGAAAAGAGATATCATCCACCGGGTAAGTACCCGAGGTGATAGAAGGGACGTGATACGTCTCCGACGTATCGATAATTTCTTATGTTCCATGCCACATTATTGATGATATCTACATGTTTTATACACATTATATGTCATATTTATGCGTTTTCCGGAACTAACCTATTGACGAGATGCCGAAGGGCCAGTTCTTTGTTTTCTGCTGTTTTTGGTTCCATAAATCCTAGTAAGGAAATATTCTCGGAATCGGACGAAATCAACGCCCAGCATCCTATTTTTCCACGAAGCTTCCAGAACACCCGAGAGTCGCCAGAGGAGGGCCACTGGGCCTCCAGACGACAGGCCAGCGCGGCCCTAGGGGGGGCGCACCCCCCTAGTGTGTCACCGCCTCGTCGCCTCCCCGACTCCGCCTCTTCGCCTATATAAAGGTCCCTGACCTAAAAACCACGACACGTTCGACGAAACCAGAGAAAACCTTCCAGAGCCGCCGCCATCGCGAAGCCAAGATCTGGGGGACAGGAGTCTCTGTTCCGGCACGCCGCCGGGATGGGAAGTGCCCCCGGAAGGCTCCTCCATCGACACCACCGCCATCTTCATCAACGCTGCTGTCTCCCATGAGGAGGGAGTAGTTCTCCATCGAGGCTCGGGGCTGTACCGGTAGCTATGTGGTTCATCTCTCTCCTATGTACTTCAATACAATAATCTCATGAGCTGCCTTACATGATTGAGATTCATATGATGATGCTTGTAATCTAGATGTCATTATGCTAGTCAAGTGGGTTTTACTTATGTGATCTCCGGAGACTCCTTGTCCCACGTGTGTAAAGGTGACAGTGTGTGCACCGTGTGGGTCTCTTAGGCTATATTTTACAGAATACTTATTCACTGTTATGAATGGCATAGTGAAGTGCTTATTTATATCCCTTTATGATTGCAATGTGTTTTGTATCACAATTTATCTGTGTGCTACTCTAGTGATGTTATTAAAGTAGTTTATTCCTCCTGCACGGTGTAATGGTGACGAGTGTGTGCATCTTGTAGTACTTGGCGTAGGCTATGATTGTGATCTCTTGTAGATTATGAAGTTAACTATTGCTATGATGGTATTGATGTGATCTATGCCTCCTTTCGTAGTGTGAAGGTGACGAGTGTGCATGCTATGTTAGTACTTGGTTTGGTTATGTTGATCTGTCATGCACTCTAAGGTTATTTAAACATGAACATCGAATATTGTGGAGCTTGTTAACTCCGGCATTGAGGGTTCGTGTAATCCTACACGATTAGTGGTGTTCATCATCCAACAAGAGAGTGTAGAGTCTAGCATCTATTTATTTATTCTGTTATGTGACCAATGTTGAGAGTGTCCACTAGTGAAAGTATGATCCCTAGGCCTTGTTCCTAAATACTGCTACCGCTGCTTGTTTGCTGTTTTACTGCATCTGTACTTCCTGCAATATTACCACCATCAACCACACGCCAGCAAGCACTTTTCTGGTGCCGTTACTACTGCTCATATATATTCATACCACCTGTATTTCACTATCTCTTCGCCGAACTAGTGCACCTATTAGGTGTGTTGGGGACACAAGAGACTTCTTGCTTTGTGGTTGCAGGGTTGCATGAGAGGGATATCTTTGACCTCTTCCTCCCTGAGTTCGATAAACCTTGGGTGATCCACTTAAAGGAAACTTGCTGCTGTTCTACAAACCTCTGCTCTTGGAGGCCTAACACTATCTACAAGAATAGAAGCACCCGTAGACATCAAGCACTTTACTGGCGCCGTTGCCGAGGAGGAAAGGTAAACGGCACTCACACACCGGCAACCCCGGCAACTAGCCACTTTTCTGGCGCCGTTGCCGGGGAGGAAAGGTAAAAGGCACTCATACTCCGGTCCCAGGTAAAGTACTTTTCTATTGCTGTTGTGTGTGTGCTCGAAGCTATTTCCTTTAGATCCTGCAATTGCATCTTTTTGTTTCTTGTTTACACTAGTTTGGCATATTGGACAACAATGAGCTTCTTATTCTATTTCCTAATTTAAGACATGGATGGTTTGATGCGAAAATTAAAAAACCCATGGAACATATTAGCATGAACACTTTGAATACCATTGTTGCTAATGATATAGAAAGTTCTAAGCTTGGGGAAGCTGGTTCTGATGAGCATGATCTTTTTAGTCCCCCAAGCATTGAGGAGAAAATTTACTTTGACGATACTTTGCCTCCTATTTATGATGATTATAATGATATTGGTCTTTTAGTACCGCCTGTTATGGAGGATAAATTTGATTATGATTACAATATGCCTCCTATATTTGATGATGAGAATATTAATGATAGCTACTTTGTTGAATTTGCTCCCAATATTACTAATAAAATTGATTATGCTTATGTTGGGAGTAGTAATAATTTTATGCATGAGACTCATGATAAGAATGCTTTATGTGATAGTTATATTGTTGAGTTTGCTCATGATGCTACTGAAAGTTATTATGAGATAGGAAAATATGGTTGTAGAAATTTTCATGTTACTAAAACACCTCTCTATATGCTGAAATTTTTGAAGTTACACTTGTTTTATCTTTCTATGCTTGTTGCATTATGCTTCATGAACTTGTTTATTTACAAGATTTCCTTTCATAGGAAGCATGTTAGACTTAAATTTGTTTCATACTTGCTTTTTGATGCCCTCTTTTGCTTCAAATACTATTTCTTGCGAGTGCATCATTAAAACTGTTGAGCCCATCTTAATGGCTATAAAGAAAGAACTTCTTGGGAGATAACCCATGTGTTTATTTTGCTACAGTATTTTTATTTTGTATTTGAGTCTTGGAAGTTGTTACTACTGTAGCAACCTCTCCTTATCTTAATTTTGTTGCATTGTTGTGCCAAGTAAAGTCTTTGATAGTAAGGTTC
This sequence comes from Lolium rigidum, assembly GCF_022539505.1. Taxonomy (NCBI): domain Eukaryota; kingdom Viridiplantae; phylum Streptophyta; class Magnoliopsida; order Poales; family Poaceae; genus Lolium; species Lolium rigidum. The sequence continues at coordinate 260,679,518 of NC_061508.1, forward strand.
ATACTAGATTTGGATTACTGCGCAGAAACAGATTTCTTGCTGTCACGAATCTGGGCCTAATTCTCCGTAGGTAACTCAGAAAATTATGCAAATTTACGTGAGTGATCCTCAGATATGTACGCAACTTTCATTCAATTTGAGCATTTTCATTTGAGCAAGTATGGTGCCGCAATAAAATTCGTCTTTACGGACTGTTCTGTTTTGACAGATTCTGCCTTTTATTTCGCATTGCTTCTTTCGCTGTGTTGGATGGATTTCTTTGTTCCATTACCTTCCAGTAGATTTGGGCAATGTACAGAAGTGTTAAGAATGATTGTGTCACCTCTGAACATGTGAGTTTTTGATTATGCACTAACCCTCTAATGAGTTTGTTTTGAGTTTGGTGTGGAGGAAGTTTTCAAGGGTCAAGAGAGGAGGATGATATACCATGATCAAGAAGAGTGAAAGCTCTAAGCTTGGGGATGCCCCGGTGGTTCATCCCTGCATATTTCAAGAAGACTCAAGCGTCTAAGCTTGGGGATGCCCAAGGCATCCCCTTCTTCATCGACAAATTATCAGGTTCCTTCTCTTGAAACTATATTTTTATTCGGCCACATCTTATGTACTTTACTTGGAGCGTCCGTGTGCTTTTATTTTTGTTTTGTTATTTTCATTCTCTGAATAAATACATGCTTGTGTGGGAGAGAGACACGCTCCGCTGGTTCATATGAACACATGTGTTCTTAGCTCATAATGTTCATGGCGAAGGTTGAACTGCTTCGTTAATTGTTATATGGTTGGAAACGGGAAATGCTACATGTAGTAATTCTAAAATGTCTTGAATAATTTGATACTTGGCAATTGTTGTGCTCATGTTTAAGCTCTTGCATCATATACTTTGCACCTATTAATGAAGAAATACATAGAGCTTGCTAAAATTTGGTTTGCATAATTGGTCTCTCTAAAGTCTAGATAATTTCTAGTATTGAGTTTGAACAACAAGGAAGACGGTGTAGAGTCTTATAATGTTTACAATATGTCTTTTATGTGAATTTTGCTGCACCGGTTCATCCTTGTGTTTGTTTCAAATAACCTTGCACTACTAGGAAAAGGCCTAGCCGTAAGGTTGACTTCAGTGGCGCACCATGATGGCCGTGCGCCACTACTACTTAGCAGCGGCGCACCACAATATGGTGGGCCACTGTTACAAATGTAGTAGTGGCGCACCTTGTTTGTGGTGCGCCATTACTAATTCCTGGCAGGAGGCCAGCTCCTACCCAAAACTAATAGTGGCGCACGTCTCCATGGTGCGCCACTGCTACTTTGCATACTTATGGCGCATGGCTTTGTGGTGCGCCACTGCTAGGAGGTGGCCAGGGCCCTTTAGATATGAGGGCTTTAGCAATGGCGCACTGCGTGGTGCGCCACTACTAGCTATGGCGCACCGCCGACATGGTACTCCCGGTACGTTCGCAACAGGGCACGTCCAGACGGAAGCATAGCCAAGGGCTTTCTGACCGAAGAGTGCATCTCCTTCTGCACGAGTTATCTAGAAATCGAGAACCCCGTTGGCCTGCCCGTAAACAGGCATCTCGGGAAGCTCGCTGGATGGGGTCACCGCGACGGTAGCCGCGAAATGCATGTCGACTTCAAGGGTCGAATCGCCGACTTTGAAAGAGCAAACCTAGTCGCGCTACAACACAAAAAGCAGGACCACCAACGATCCAGACTTTGACCAGTACGGCGATCCGAAGATGGAAGATGACGACGACGATGATGAAGAACCATACACAACAAGAAGAAGCAGGACCACCCTACCTAAAGGCCGTCCATTCAAGAGAAGAAGTCTAGAAGTTCCGGGGCTAAATTATTCAACCGCGAGAAAGAAGGGCAAGAAGATTGTGAAAAGATAATTATGTATCATTTACTTGTATGAATAATGGATGTCATATTGTTAATCTACACATTGTACCGATCAAAATAGACATATAATTTATATTTTTGGATATTTTCTAGATTCTATAGTATCTTAAATATTCTACATAATTATAATTATTTATGCCTTTTATTTTGGTGTATTATGCTATTTATTATAGTGTTAAATCAATTTAATAAAAAAGTGAAAAAAATGGGGCCGCCAGGGTTCGAACCTGGCCGGCCAGGTTTGGCAAACCAACCAGGGGACAGAGCCAGTGCGGTACTAATCGATTTCTGTCAAACCTTGGTCTGTTTGCATTTTGACCCAAACCTATGCTGGTAGTGGCGCACCCCTAGAGGTGCGCCATTGCTAAGCCTCATAGTGGCGCACCACTAGAGGTGCGCTATTGCTAAGGGGGTCTGGGACTTAGACAAAAATCCCCCGTCCCGACCATCCTCCCCATTCCCCACTCGATCTCGACGGCCACCTCCCACCGGCGACGCCCTCTCCGACGCCACCTCCCACCCGCGGCCCCGGCGACGCCCTCCTCTCCTCGCCACCTCTCCGACGCCCTCACCACCCCGGCGACGCCCTCCTCTCCTTGCCACCCCTCCTCTCACGCGAGCGGACACAGACACCGGTGGCTAGATCCCCTCGACCTCGATCTACCGGTGGCCTCTCCCCCTCGATTTACCGCCTGCCGCCGTCGCGTCGCCGCAGGTGAGGCCCGTCTCCCCTCCCTCCCTCTCTGACCTAGCGGCGTCCCTCTGTCTACTAACCACATCATGGACACCAGTAGGCGCTCAACCTCAAGAACAACGTCAACCTGCGCAAGGACCCCGAGGACCCCGACCGCCTCCAGCCGCCATCGCCGTCGCCGCAGGTGAGGCCCCTCTCCCCCTCCCTCCCTCTCTCTCGGGACCCCGATGGGCCTCTGATTGCCATGGATAGAAGAGAAGGGGATTGGAGCACTCGGGCTCAGATTCTAGCAACTAAGAACGAGAAAAGTAGATAAACTAAATTAGGGATTTTATTATGCTTGATCCTCCCGGCCTCCCCACTCGTCCTTTATAACATAGGATCGAGCTCAAGCAAGTTACGGTAGTAAACTTCGGAGCATTGTTGCTGGTTTGGTGCTATTCGGTTAAGCGAATATTTGTCAATTAGCTACTAGCTAATGTTCTCTAGAACTTTGCAAATGAAATATTCGAAATGTTTCAAATTAAAAGTGGTGCTACTGCTAGCAGCAGGTCATTTAGTTTCATTGCTACTACTAGCAGTAGTTTCATTTAATTTGGTGATATAGAAATAGCTAGGATTTGTTACTGCTAGGATTTGTTAGCAGTTTCATTTAGTTTAGGTGGCAGTAGAAAATTTAGGTTTAGGTGGCAGGAGCAAATTTAGGTTTAGAAAATTTAGGTTTAGGTGGCAGTAGCAACTTTAGGTTTAGGAAATTTAGGTTTAGCTGCTATTTTGGGAAGTCTATGGTTTTCCCTTACATGTTTATTCAACACAACTGTACTTAAAACTGTTTCTAGTTTTCTAGCACACTAATTAGGGGAAGTAATAAATATTGGACTTGGTTATTTTGTTCTAGCTTACTGAATTTTTATTTTGAAAATTTGCAAGGCTTGGAGCAGGAGCAGGACAAGCACACCGCCGTCGCCCTCGACTGCTAACACCGCTGCAGAAGACTGCCGCCGCATCCTCCAAGGTAGCCCTCTAATAAGCTTGCTGTTGTACATTTATTTGCTCTCTAATAAGCTTGATGTTGTACCCTTTATTTGGATAGCCATTTTGTACTAGCTTGGTAGGGAGATGTCTTAAGTGCACAACTTAAGGGCAGATTGAACAACTTCATATTTAAAAACTGCATTTTTGTACTAGCAGTCATCATCAAATGAAATGGTATAAATGTTTGTACTGTTGGGGGCAACAATTGGTACCAGTCCAGGCTTGCATTTTGGCGCCTTTCTTTTATTTCTGCTATAGTAGTACCAAGTGTAGCTCTATTATTTTCAGAGTTCAAAGCTTACTGAATTTTTATTTTTATGTTTTGCAAGGCAGAGTTGAGCACCTGACCACCACCCTCGCATCTTCCTCGTCCTAGAGCAACACGTCAGCTCTCCGTGACTCCCCGCGACTCACGGTGAGCAACACCTTACGTCTCCTGCTTGCTGGTGCTGGTGTGAGCTGCTGCTGGTGCTGGTAGCTGCTGCTGGTGTTGGCTGCTAGCTGCTGCTGGCTGATGGTGTTAGCTGCTGCTAGCTACTACATGTTGTTGCTGGTGCTGGTGCTGCTAGCTGCTGGCCTGCTGCTGGCTGATGGTGCTGTTGGCTGATGTTGCTGCTGCTGCTAGCTGGTGCTGCTAGCTGCTGCTACTGAGATGTGCTGCTAGCTGTTGTCGTGCACCTATGGTGTCATATTCTTGTGCAGGGATCGACAGAGTTGCCCATTATCGCCGAAATGTTGATTCATTTCCGTTTCGGCGAAAATGGGGCACTCATATGTCCATAAATTAGCATAGGTCATGCCCAATTTTGTTAGTGGAATGGATCGTAATATGGTTCAAAAATGTAAACATGTAGGATGGCCGGTCCCGGTGGCCGGCGAGGCGGTCGAGGCCGCGGTCCTGGGCGCCCCCGGGGCCGGGGAAGGGGCCGCCGCGGTGGAGCAGCAAGGGCCCCACGGTCACCGTCACCTGCATCCTCCTCGTCTTCGCATGAGGAACGATGCTTCGAGTTCCTCCTCCGCATCGACGACGACCCACTCGGCATCAAGAGGCTACCGGACAAGTTCGCCGAGTTCGTCGACGGCGTCGAGCCGGCGCACTTGCAGCTACGGGAGGCTAGGCTGCAACTTCGCCGCTGGTCCGTGGAGGTCCTGTTCGACGGGCGGGGCAAGATGTACCTGCACACGGGGTGGGACAAGTTCGCCCGTGACCTCCACCTCGAGCCCGGCTGCCAGCTCACCTTCTCGTACGAGGGGACGGCGAGATGATCGTCAAGGTGTTCGACGACACCGCTCGCCGTGTGCACTACCCCCACACCGGCGAATCCGGCTCGGACACCGATAGTTAGAACTTAGAGTGTTGTCAACTCTATCTTCGTTGCTTCGTGTTGTTTGAATTCTATCTTAAATTGTATGAAGCTACGATGTTAGGTATGATGATGTTATGTCCATGATGTGTGTACGAATTGGCTGTTTTCCATGATGTGTGTACGAAATGTTTGGTCAACAGAGGACCCCGGGGTGACGCAAGTGAGCCTGGTGCGATGGCACAAGTATCAATCTCTTGTGCATCCTACCTGGCCTCACTTACGCCATCCCGGGATGTTCATATTTGTTTGGACCAACAATGTATGAGGCCATCGTCATTCCATTTGCTTTGGTTTTTCAGAATGCCGATGATTAGAATGTTTGGTCACCTATACACTTGGAGGAGGGGCCAGTGAACCTGGTGCGATGACACAAATATCAATCTCAATCTCTTGTGCATCCTACTTGGTTTCGCTTACCCCTTCTCTAAATGTTAATATTTTTTCCGACCAACAAAATATGAGGCATTCCATTTAGTTCATACTAGCTACTTGTCTCTTATTTGAGTTTGCACTTCTTAATTGCATTGGCCGATGATTAAATTTTGTGGTCACTACACTCCGGGGTGACGCTAGTGAGCCTGGTGTGATGGCACAAATATCAATCTCTTGTGCATCCTACCTGGCCTCACTAACGCCATCCCGGGATGTTCATATTTGTTTCGACCAACAATGTATGAGGCATTCCATTTAGTTCATACTAGCTACTTGTCTCTCATTTGAGTTTGCAATTCTTAATTGAATTGGCCGATGATTAAATTTTGTGGTCACTACACTCCGGGGTGACGCTAGTGAGCCTGGTGTGATGGCACAAATATCAATCTCTTGTGCATCCTACCTAGCCTCACTAACGCCATCCCGGGATGTTCATATTTGTTTCGACCAACAATGTATGAGGCATTCCATTTAGTTCATACTACTTGGATCGTTTTTGAGTTTGCTCTCATTCGTTGCGAACATCTATGAGCGTGCACTAATGTTTCTTTGGCTTGTTCATATATGTGCAGATATGACGTGGTATGTCGTGTACAAGGGCAAGGTTCCCGGAGTCTACAACGACTGGGAGGAGTGTCGGAGACAGGTTCACCGTTTTAGTGGTAACAGCTACAAAGGGTACACCACTAGAGCGGAGGCCGAAGACAGATACGCACGCTATCTGGCGGGAGAGAGGACGGAGCGGAGGAGGAACCGGATGAAGACCACTTTCATCGGGACGGTGCTAGTAGTGACTCTAGCTCTCTTCTATGTGATGCTAGTTTAGATGATCGACCTTGTGTAACCACTAGCTCATTTGTGACTTGTAACACCGTAACACTTATCTAATATTTGAAATATTGTGAATCATGGAGGCTAATGTGAAGGACTATGTATTGGTATACTGTGCTAGCTGCTTATATGTGTTATATATACTGTATTTGTGTTGTTATAGTGTGATATACAACCTGTACAAATACCTGCCAGGAATACAAAAAATAAAAACGAAATACTAGCAGTGGCGCACTTGTACAGGCAGCAATGGCGCACCAGAACGCCATAACAGTGGCGCACCCCAGGAGGTAGCAGTAGTGCACCGAAACCATAGAGTTGTGGCGCACTACTGCAGAACAACAGTGGCGCACCCCTTTGGGGTAATAGTGGCGCATCACTGGACTTGTCAATGGCGCACCACATAGTGCGCCACTGTTACTTAGGATAGTTGTGGCGCACCACTAGTGCGCCACTACTAAAACTTAGCAGTGGCGTGATAACAGTGGCGCACCACTAGTGCGCCACTGATGGGTAAAAGTGGTGCGCCACTGATTGCCCTTTTCCTAGTAGTGTTGCTAGCCTAAGCCTTGTATCGAGAGGGAATACTTCTCATGCATCCAAAATCCTTGAGCCAACCACTATGCCATTTGTGTCCACCATACCTACCTACTACATGGTATTTCTCCGCCATTCCAAAGTAAATTGCTTGAGTGCTACCTTTAAATAATTCAAAATTTATCACCTCTGATTTGTGTCAATGTTTTATAGCTCATGAGGAAGTATGTGGTGTTTATCTTTCATTCTTGTTGGGCAACTTTCACCAATGGACTAGTGGCTTCATCCGCTTATCCAATAATTTTGCAAAAAGAGCTGGCGCGGGGTTCCCAACCCCCAATTAATCAACCTTCATTAATAATTCTCTTCACATGTTTTGCTCGATTCATCGGTAAGCAACTTAATTTTGCAAATAGACACTCCTTCATGGTATGTGAATGTTGGAAGGCACCCGAGGATTCGGTTAGCCATGGCTTGTGTAAGCAAAAGGTTGGGAGGAGTGTCATCCATAAATAAAACTAAAATACATGTGTAAACAAAAGAGAAGAGGGATGATCTACCTTGCTGGTAGAGATAACGTCCTTCATGGGAGCCGCTCTTTGAAGGTTTGTCTGGCAAGGGGGTTAGAGTGCCCACTACCATTCGTTGACAACAACAAACACCTCTCAAAATTTTACTTTTATGCTCTCTTTATGTTTTCAAAACCAAAGCTCTACCACAAATATAGCAATCAATGCTTCCCTCTGCGAAGGGCCATTCTTTTACCTTTTATGTTGAGTCAGTTCACCTATCTCTCTCCACCTCAAGAAGCAAACACTTGTGTGAACTGTGCATTGATTCCTACATACTTGCATATTGCACTTGTTATATTACTTTACATTGACAATATCCATGAGATATACATGTTACAAGTTGAAAGAAACCGCTGAAACTTAATCTTCATTTGTGTTGCTTCAATGCCTTTACTATGAATTTATTGCTTTATGAGTTAACTCTTATGCAAGACTTATTGATGCTTGTCTTGAAAGTACTATTCATGAAAAGTCTTTGCTTTATGATTCATTTGTTTACTCATGTCATTACCATTGTTTTGATCGCTGCATTCATTACATATGCTTACAATAGTATGATCAAGGTTATGATGGCATGTCACTCCAGAAATTATCTTTGTTATCGTTTACTCGCTCGGGACGAGCGAGAACTAAGCTTGGGGATGCTGATACGTCTCCGACGTATCGATAATTTCTTATGTTCCATGCCACATTATTGATGATATCTACATGTTTTATACACATTATATGTCATATTTATGCGTTTTCCGGAACTAACCTATTGACGAGATGCCGAAGGGCCAGTTCTGTTGTTCTCGCTGTTTTTGGTTCCAGAAATCCTAGTAAGGAAATATTCTCGGAATCGGAAGAAATCAACGCCTAGCATCCTATTTTTCCACGAAGCTTCCAGAACACCCGAGAGTCGCCAGAGGAGGGCCACTGGGCCTCCAGACGACAGGCCGGCGCCGCCCTAGGGGGGGGCGCGCCCCCCTAGTGTGTCACCGCCTCGTCGCCTCCCCGACTCCGCCTCTTCGCCTATATAAAGGTCCCTGACCTAAAAACCACGACACGTTCGACGAAACCAGAGAAAACCTTCCAGAGCCGCCGCCATCGCGAAGCCAAGATCTGGGGGACAGGAGTCTCTGTTCCGGCACGCCGCCGGGACGGGGAAGTGCCCCCGGAAGGCTTCTCCATCGACACCACCGCCATCTTCATCAACGCTGCTGTCTCCCATGAGGAGGGAGTAGTTCTCCATCGAGGCTAAGGGGCTGTACCGGTAGCTATGTGGTTCATCTCTCTCCTATGTACTTCAATACAATAATCTCATGAGCTGCCTTACATGATTGAGATTCATATGATGATGCTTGTAATCTAGATGTCATTATGCTAGTCAAGTGGGTTTTACTTATGTGATCTCCGGAGACTCCTTGTCCCACGTGTGTAAAGGTGACAAGTGTGTGCACCGTGTGGGTCTCTTAGGCTATATTTCACAGAATACTTATTCACTGTTATGAATGGCATAGTGAAGTGCTTATTTATATCACTTTATGATTGCAATGTGTTTTGTATCACAATTTATCTGTGTGCTACTCTAGTGATGTTATTAAAGTAGTTTATTCCTCCTGCACGGTGTAATGGTGACAGTGTGTGCATCGTGTAGTACTTGGCGTAGGCTATGATTGTGATCTCTTGTAGATTATGAAGTTAACTATTGCTATGATGGTATTGATGTGATCTATGCCTCCTTTCGTAGTGTGAAGGTGACAGTGTGCATGCTATGTTAGTACTTGGTTTGGTTATGTTGATCTGTCATGCACTCTAAGGTTATTTAAACATGAACATCGAATATTGTGGAGCTTGTTAACTCCGGCATTGAGGGTTCGTGTAATCCTACACGCTTAGTGGTGTTCATCATCCAACAAGAGAGTGTAGAGTCTAGCATCTATTTATTTATTCTGTTATGTGATCAATGTTGAGAGTGTCCACTAGTGAAAGTATGATCCCTAGGCCTTGTTCCTAAATATCGCTACCGCTGCTTGTTTACTCGTTTTATCGCATCCGTACTTCCTGCAATATTACCACCATCAACCACACGCCGAGCAAGCACTTTTCATGGTGCCGTTACTACTGCTCATATATATTCATACCACCTGTATTTCACTATCTCTTCGCCGAACTAGTGCACCTATTAGGTGTGTTGGGGACACAAGAGACTTCTTGCTTTGTGGTTGCAGGGTTGCATGAGAGGGATATCTTTGACCTCTTCCTCCCTGAGTTCGATAAACCTTGGGTGATCCACTTAAGGGAAACTTGCTGCTGTTCTACAAACCTCTGCTCTTGGAGGCCCAACACTGTCTACAAGAATAGAAGCACCCGTAGACATCAGGACGCGTCTCATCAAACGTGACATCACGAGAGATGCGCATCCGACGACCAACGGGGTCCCAACAGCGATAGCCCTTATGCTCATCACTGTATCCGAGAAAAACACACTCAATAGACTGAGCGGTCAGCTTGGTGCGATCGCGAGGAGGGAGAAGAACATAGCAAACGCAACCAAATAAACGAAGTGTCGAGTAATCTGGAGAGCAACCAGAAAGACGCTCGAGAGGAATGCCACCTTGAAGGGCAGCATAAGGCTGAATGTTAATGAGGTAAGTCGACGTAGCGACAGCCTCAGCCCAGAAATGCGGCGGAAGAGAGGAATCAATCATCATAGCACGGGGAGTCTCAAGAATATGACGATGCTTACGCTCGGCGACACCATTTTGAGCATGGGCGCCGGGACATGAGAACTGGGCAAGGGTGCCCTGCTCAGCAAGAACACTACGCAGGTGCTGGGAGATATACTCTCCTGCAGAGTCAGCACGAAACACACGAATAGGCGTGGAATACTGAGTACGAACCATGGCTGCAAAACGCTGATAAATAGAAAGCACCTCACTGCGAGAGTGCATAAGAAACAACCAGGTGTATCGCGAAAAATCATCAATAAACAAAATATAGTATCGATGACCCCCTTTCGTAGGAAAGTGAGCCGGACCCCAAACATCTGAATGAACTAAATCAAAAGGTCGCTGAGATACAGACGCACTAGTAGGATATGGAAGCTGAATCTGTTTGCCTAGTCTACAACCCTGACACGAATGCAAAGACACATCTCCTGAGACAAACCCCAGAAGACGACGACGAACTAATGACGATAAACGGGAGCCACAGAGGTGACCCAGCCGATGATGCCACTGCTGAAAAGATCCAGTGACAGAAGCAGCAACCGCAGGAGAACTGGCAGATGAAGTGGCAGCAGAAGGAACGCGAAGCCAGTCTAACTCCCAGAGCCCCGGGGACTCAAGGCTGCGAGGGCCAGCTCCAACCAGGGCCTGTGTACGGCGGTCCTGAACAACACAAGAATCAGCGTCAAGAATGACGCGACAACCAGAATCGATGAGCCGACTAGCGGAAAACAGGTTCATCTTAAGGCCGGGAACATGAGAAACATCGAGGAACGAGAGAAAGAGGGAGTAGAAAGGGTGCCTCGACCGGAAACAGGGAGAGAGGTACCATCAGCCGTGATAACACGAACAGGCGAAACAAGAGAGCGAAGAGCAGAAAGAATAGAAGACGCAGAGGTCATATGAAAAGAAGCTCCAGAATCCAGATTCCACGGGGATGACATACCTGACTGTGTGGAAGGTGGTGGTCGCACGGTGCCAGAAGAGCCAGGCACAGAACCAACAATACCCGTCGAGGAAGAGCCTGTACCAGCGAGCAGACCACGAAGACCACGGATAATGTCCTGATCAGATAGCGCAACAGCAGAAGATCCTGAAGAACCAGCCGACGACGAGTAAGATGCGGCGGGCGTAAGCTGGGATCCCTCTGCCAGCAACTAGAGATAGTGTGGCCAGGCCTGCCACAGTAGGTGCAAGGAGGTGACGTCGAACCACGAGGCTGCTGGGGCTGACGCTGACCCTGGAATGGAGGAGTAGGAAGTATCGGCTGTGCCGGAGGCCGCAACGAAGCCGGCGGCATAGGAGGTCCACGAGCAGACGGCACAGGAGGGCCACGAGCAGCAAGAACAGAGGGAACCTCAAGAAGACCAGCACCACGAAGACGAGTCTCCTCAGCACGAAGCTCAGCAAGTACCTCAGAGAGCGGAACACGACCACGGGCAAGCAGCTGGGCCCGGCGCGGCTCAAACTCCTTACGGAGCCGCGACAAGAACTCAAAAACGCGCTGGAACTCTAGATCCGCGCGCACAGTTAGACATCAGGGACAGGTGGCACACACAGCTGTACGGAGAGAATCAAGCTGACACCAAATAGCAGCACTCTGAGTGTAGAACTCATCAATAGTAGAATCACCCTGCTGAAGGGCATGCTCCTGGCGGACCACAGACAGGTAGAGAGCATCCCCAGACGGATGATAGCGCTGACGAAGAAAAGCCCACTGAGCAGCAGCGGTGGGAAGACCCATAAACTCAGCAGCATACTGAGGCAGAACACTGGAGGTGAGAACAGCAGCAGCACGAGCATCCTCATCTATCCACTGAGTGTACTCGGTCAGATCCAGCCGGTAAGTCGCAACGGCAGTAGAGTGGTCCTGGACCTTCCGATCATAATCAGCCAGAGCAGTGTCATCAGCACTCTTGGCTGCATCCTTATCCGCCTGAGTAGCATCAGGGGCAAGGGCAACAGGTGGCGGTGCAACAGGCACCGTAGGAGCAACGGGGCGCGGCGGACAGGAGACCCCGCTAGAAAGAACACCCCAAAGACGAAGACCGCGCATGTGGACGCGCATGAAGGCAACAAAATCAGGGTAATTCACGCCATCAAAGATCACCGGGCAGCGAGGGATCGCAACATAGCCCGAGGAAGACATAGCTTTTTTTCGCTTTTTTTTTTGCTTTTTTTTTCAGATGGAAGTCAACCGACTAGGATCGGTAGCCTGGGAAAATCGGAAAATCGGCAGCCAGAGAGAACGACGACCGCACAGCCAGAGAGAACGACGACCACACGAGATCAGGCGTGGCAGGGAGGGACGCCAGGAGGACTCGGCGGGAATCGGCAGGGGCAGGGACGGGCGCCAGGAGACAGCGGCAGGGACGGGCGCCAGGGGATCGACTTTGGGGAATCGACGGGAATCGACAGGGACGGGCGCCAGGAGATCAGGAAGCCGATCGGGGCCAGGAATTCGGGCGCCTGGAGATCGACTTCGGGGAAGGCGCGCGTCGGAGATCGACTTCGGCCAGGAGATCGGCCACGGGCGGGGGAGCGGGGCCGGAGGAGACCGGCCACGCGCAGGGGAGATCGGGGCGGCCACGCGCGGAGCAGAGGAGAGATCGAGTCGGGGAGAAGCCGACAGTGGGACGGCCGGGAACAAGTCTTTGGAAGGATCAATTTTTCTCTGATACCATGTTAGGGAATATAGTTGTTGTATTACTAGGGGCCAAAGGCCACAATATATAGTACATGTACAGGTGCACATATGCAGAAAGCCCTAACATATGGGGAAACTACAATATACAGATATATACACCTAACAACAATCATTGGTAGCCAACTGGTGTGAGCAGAGAAGAAGCATAATAGACCAACTCCTAGGCCTAACACAGTTACACAAGCGTGTAAAATCTATAATTTGAAGTTCTCTTCAAGATGCATTTGATGTATGTTGAATAAAATAGTTTAATATTACGTTAAATATATAGCTTTTGATATGAAATATAGCTTTTGATAGAACTTTGTTGTTTCTAGAATATTACATGACTCTCTTTCTATGCACTTAATTATATATATATATATATATATATATTATATTATATTTACACATATGGTGAAAAAAAATATAGGAGATGTAGCAACGCACGGGCATTCAACTAGTCATTAACAGCATACAAGTTTAGTTGTTTTTGGTCAACCATGAATTCAGAAAAAATCCTAGGGACTTCGGCCACACGGTACATCTGCGCGGTGGGTCTGAGAAGGTGCTCATGGTGAGTAATATTTTTATAGGGCGGGGCACCACCCAATTCTAGTTGTATACAAACGTGCCCATAATGTGCTCGTCCTCGGTTGCAGCTGATCCACTACGTACCACGCAACTTCTATGATTGCGTTCATCCACTTCCTGGATGATCATCATAGATTTCTCGCCCTACGAGACTTACCGCTGTAAGGATGGGCATAGTTCAGAGGTTCCGATGAGTGTTTCCCATGACATGGGTTGTTTTGCAACTCTCGCCTTGTTTTTGGACGTTGAATACATGTGGCCGGTACATCGGGTGACTTTGGAAGGGCGATTGATGAGCCAAAATCGTTATCAAATATGTAATGTGATATGTGAATTTTCTATAATGATTTTTCATTGATTTTTTTTTGCAAAACTTTTCTCATTCACATGCGAAATAAATGCACATAGTTCAATCTTCCTCGAAACATGTTTTCGTCTTGCTTTATAAATAAAGTCACACAGGTTCAAACCAATATAAGGTGATGAGAAGAACCTCTCACACAGTAGATGAAGGACAAACAAAAAAGAGCAAGAAGAAACAATACTTGCCACTGGCAAGAAGGGTGATAGAGCTCCTCGACAAAGCCCCCAAGAGGGTAATGACGTGTCGCACCACCGTCGTCGAGATCAACGTTCAAGGGTTTTTACTTGGAGCCCTAACGCGGAGAAGGTACCCATATTAATTCTATGTGCTATGCTATATGGTAACTATCTATGGTACTAGTATCCTCTCTTTTACCATTAATTAGAGTGCCCACATCAATTTTTTGTATGCATATTCGTTTTGATAGAATTCGACGGATAAGGATATCTAATTCTGAACTTGACAGCTGAACATGGAATAAGATATTAATTATTTAAGGTTATCTGATGGTTTTATTCCTAATGAAGATTTGTGACAACCAATGAATGGTATGCTAGTGTGAACGTTTTGCAAAATGCAATGAATGGATTTGTGACAAGCCGCATGACGATTTTTTCCCCGTGATTAGCGAAGAACGTATTAATGGGCCAGACCATTATACATGGCCTATACATGAGTTGGGCTGGAAAGCATAATAGATACAAGTAGTAATTTTTCTGTTTATTTAATGGCCCAACACTAACAACCTCCATCTCCATGGCTGCATGGCGCGTAAGATCAGTTCACAGCGTGTTTGGCAGCTTGAGGGAAGGGGCATGGGAATTCACAGATGAGAGTTAATCGAGGGATTAGGTTTGGGAAATTGATTAGCAGTCTCATTCCCACGTTTGGTATGCTGTGAGATGTGCTACTGGGAATTTCCCTGCCTTACGTGCGCATCTAACGGAAGCAGTTCCGATTCTCTTTCGCGGGCCCACTACCTTCGATGGATGTTACAGAGTTACACAATGAACGGAAGATTTCTTGTTTCAATTCCCTTTCCCTACTCTAATTCCCAGGCCCCCCCATGGGAAGAGATTCGTGGGAGTTAACCTCATTAATTCCCTGTCCCATTACCTAATCAAGTCCCATTCCCTCCAGCCAAACGTGGGAGGGCAAGTCACCGACCCCTGAAACTCCCATTCCCTGCGACCCATTCCCATGAAACAAACACGCTGTCAGGAGACCTTGTGCGATCCAAGTTTCAATCCGATTAGGTATCCAGTCGGACTTGTACTGGGACAAGCCGGCAGTCCTTTACAAATACCTCCGCACGCGACGACTGCAGGCTGCAACCAGCTCGCAACTCGCCAAGAGAGAGAGACATGGAGAAAGTTTCAGCAAGAGCCACCGTTGCCGGCGCCGGTGAAGCGACAGAGCAGGCCCACGAAACAGAGGAGACGACGCCAGGGACGGCGTTCATCGCGGCTCTGTACGCGGAGGCGCTGCGCTACATCGCCATGACGGAGGAGGACCTGGTGGAGGAGTACTGGCAAGCGAGGAAGCTCCGCAAGTACGACCGGAACAAGGAGTGGCCGAAGCGCGCCGCCAGGATCGCCAGGGTGCACCCGCCGCCAAAGGAGATGGAGGCGGAGATCGCCGAGTACATGAAGTACCTCGAGGAGGAAGAGGCCCAGTAGATCAGCAGATGCTACATTAATTTGCAGAACTGTTCCGAGGATCAGATCTCTTGTCCATATTATTCTCTCATAGATGGCTGAAATCCATCTATGAAGAGCTATGTTTAATTTCCTGATTTTGACTTTGAGATGTGCCAAGAAGTCAAGATCGATTATACCAATTGACAGACCTCCGTAACAATCTTGGTCAGGTATTAGTGTAAAGATATCAAAGTTTGTTCAAATGCAAAATAGTAGCAAGTGCACAGTGTACATCCATCATTCTAATTGAGATTACAGAATAATGGATTATACTATGATAAAGATAAGAATCACATATGTTACCCGCAAAATAAAGGAAAATGACTCTTTTCCATCGAATGTTGTGTCGTGGTGCCTCCGGATGCCGCGTGTCAGATGGTTTCCATCGCGCGCTATGCGCTTGACAGGCGTCGTGAGACAGCGATGGGTGGGGGGGGGGGGGCACCACGCTGCCTTATCTCTTCCGCCCTCCAACCATTTCCCACTTCTCTCCCCATAGCCTACGAGCTTCACCATGCCGGCGAGCTGCCGCTCCATCCCTCACGCGCACAGCTGGCAAGATCTCAGCTCGCGTCACCGTCGGCGAGACCCCATCCCGCGTCGCCGCCGTTTCTCGCCCACCTCTAGTTGTCTTATTCGTGATGCGAGGACTAGGTGGGCGGAGCTCAAAGGGTGCTGCTAACTAGGGAAGCCATGGAGGCGTGTGGCGACACGAGGGTACTGGCTCTGCTGCGAGGGGCCACCACACGAGTGCGAAATCCAAGCTTGTCGGCCCTGCGGCGGCGCTATGATGCAACTGCAGCAAGGGGGCGGCGGTGCCGAGGCGGTCATCCATGCTACATCAAGAAGGTCGAGCTACAACCCCTGGCACCAACACTGCAAAGGCCAGTCCATGGTGCTGCAACCCCTCGTCGCGGGAGCTGCGAAGGTCAGCCGCCGGATTTGCAAAGGCAGGCCACCGGTGCTGCAACCCCCGTCATCGGAACTGCAAAGGTCGGCCGCCAGTGCTTCAAAAGCCTAGCGACGGTGCTATAGCCCCCCATCACCAGAGCTGCAAAGGCCGGCCGCCGGCGCTGCAACTCCCCGTCACCGGAGCCGCAAAGGCCGGCCCCAGGTGCTTCAAAAGCCGACGATGGTGTTGCAACCCCCCATCGCCTTAGCTGCCAAGACCGGCCGCAGGTGCTGCAAGCCCGCCGTCGAGCGCCGCCGCGATGCTGTAAGCCGCTGATGTGCTACAAGCCCGCTGTCGAGCGCAGTGGCGATGTTGCAAGCCCATCGACGTCGGCTCTCCCTCAGTGCCGCAAGTCGGCCGTCGGGACGCCACCGACGGTGCTACAGGGTGCCGATGTTGCAAAGCCGGGTGGCGGTGCTACCAACCGGAGTCGACGCGGCGAGGTCCTTCGTCAGACTTTTCTTCGTGCGCGGTGGTGCTTCGTTTCCTTTTCTTTTTCTCTGTGTGGGAGAGCCGAGTGCTGCACATGGGTATGCATGGGAGTCGGAGGTTCTGGGGAAATATCCTCCGGAGGATCCTCAACACTACCCAAAAAAAATGTTAGGTAGCAAGTGCACAGTGTACATCCATCATACTAATTGAGATTGCGGAATAATGGATTACTGTCACTAGTGGAAAATAGGGCTTCCGTGGGAGCCATTTGTCGTGGGCGCGCCTGCACCCGCAACAAATGGGGTGGCCACGTCGCTCCGAATCCGGCAGAGGCTTTTGTCGCGGCCTTTTGTCGCGGGCCGTATTACGACCCGCGACAAAAGGGGTCGGCACCCCTTTTGTCGCGGGTCGTAATACGGACCGCGACAAAATGGCCATGCCTATATATGTAGACAAGCAGCCAGCCACCCCCCACCTCATTTTTTTCTTGGTGGTGAAGGTGGAGGTGTATGCTAGCTCATTTTTTCTACATGTGCCTAAGAGGTGTTTGATGGAATGCTTGTGAGAGGGATGCCACTTGGTTTTATTTGATAAGATTTCTCCTCTTTTTGATCCTAAAAGGTTAGCAACTATTTTCTCGACTATATATATATGCATAGTCCGTACAATACTAATTTTAGCAAGGTGATTGCATCTGATACATATATAATTGTACTTATGATGCGGATGAGTCATCCATGGATGTACGGCAACCGATGTGCTCCCGCTTTCGAGAGAGGGCGTGAATTCTTTCCTGCTTGTGGCCGAGGCCAACAAGTCGAAGCAAGGTTTTATGTGCTGTCCATGTCTAAAATGTAAGAACGAGAAGGATTACTCTTGCTCAAGAGAAATTAAGAGCCACCTGCTTCGGTTTGGATTCATGTCCAGCTATAATATTTGGACCAAGCACGGAGAAGAAGGGGTTATGATGGAAGACGGTGATGAAGAAGAAGATAATGATGAGCAGTACCGATCTATGTTCTCTGAATGCGATGATACCACAATGGACGACAATGAAGAAGAGGGAGGTGAAGAACAGGCATCAGATGATCCTGTTGATGATGATCTTCGTCGGGCCATTTCTGATGCAAGAAGAGACTGTGGCACGGATAAGGAGAGGTTGCAGTTCGACAAGATGTTAGAGGACCACCACAAATTGTTGTACCCAGGTTGTGAAGATGGGCATAGAAAGCTGGGTAGCATATTGGAATTGCTGAAATGGAAGGCAGAGGTCGGTGTGACTGACTCGGGATTTGAGAAATTGATGATAATATTAAAGAAGCTGTTTCCAAGAAATAATGAATTGCCCGTCAGTACATATGAAGCAAAGAAGCTTGTCTGCCCTCTAGGATTAGATGTGCAGAAGATACATGCATGCATTAATGACTGTATACTCTACCGCGGTGAGAAGTACGAGAATTTGAATAAATGTCCGATATGTGGTGCATTGCGGTATAAGATCAGAAAAGATGACCCTGGTGATGTTGAGGGCGAGCCACCCAGGAAGAGGGTTCCTGCGAAGGTGATGTGGTATGCTCCAATAATACCACGGTTGAAACGTTTGTTCAGAAACAAAGAGCATGCCAAGCTGTTGCGATGGCACATGGAAGAACGTAAGAAAGACGCGATGTTGAGGCACCCCGCTGATGGTCGGCACTGGAGAAACATCGGGAGAGAGTTCCCGGATTTTGCAGGTGAGGCAAGGAACTTATACTTTGGTCTAAGTACAGATGGCATGAATCCTTTTGGGGAGCACAGCTGCAGTCACAGCACCTGGCCTGTGACTCTATGTATCTACAACCTTCCTCCTTGGTTGTGCATGAAGCGGAAGTTCATTATGATGCCGGTGCTTATCCAAGGCCCAAAGCAACCGGGCAACGACATTGATGTGTACCTAAGGCCATTAGTCGATGAACTTTTGGAGTTGTGGGCCAAACCAGGTGTACGTGTGTGGGATGAGCACACGGAGCAAGAATTTGACCTACGAGCGTTGCTATTCGTAACCATCAATGATTGGCCTGCTCTCGGTAACATTTCAGGACAGACGAACAAAGGATACAATGCATGCACACACTTGTTTAGATGAGACTCGAAAGTAAATATTTGGGAAAAAGCAGAAAAGTTGTGTACCCGTTCAATCGTCGTTTCCTTCCGCGCAAGCATCCCTTAAAGAAAAAAGGCAAGCATTTCGATGGCGAGGCAGACCGCCGTCCGAAGCCTGTCCCCCGTAGTGGTGCTGATATATTTGACATGGTCAAGGATTTAAATATTATCTTTGGAAAGGGTCCAGGCAGTCGACCTGTTCCGAAAGACGATGACGGACACGCGCCCATGTGGAAGAAGAAATCTATTTTTTGGGAGCTAGAATATTGGAAAGTCCTGGAAGTCCGCTCTGCAATCGACGTGATGCACCTGGCCAAGAATCTTTGTGTGAATATTCTAGGTTTTCTGGGCGTGTATGGAAAGACAAAAGATACTCCAGAAGCACGGGAGGACCAGGAACTTCATAAAGGACGAAACGGCAATCATCCAGGGCAGTTTGTAGGGCCTGCCAGCTACGCTCTTACCAAACAAAAGAAGGAGATCTTTTTTGAAGCCCTATTCAGTATCAAAGTTCCGTCTGGTTTCTCGTCGAATATAAAGGGGATAGTAAATATGAAGGAGAAAAAATTCCAGAACCTGAAGTCCCATGATCGTCACGTGCTTATGACACAATTGCTTCCGGTTGCATTGAGGGGACTTCTACCGGAAAATGTTCGACTAGCCATTGTGAAGATATGTGCATTCCTCAACGCAATTTCTCAGAAGGTAATGGATCCAGAAACTTTGTCAGGATTACAGGAAGATGTGGTCGAATGTCTTGTCAGCTTCGAGTTGTTGTTCCCACCATCCTTCTTCAATATTATGACGCACTTCCTCGTTCACCTAGTTGAAGAGATTAGAATTCTTGGTCCTGTATTTCTACACAATATGTTCCCCTTCGAGAGGTTCATGGGAGTCTTAAAGAAATATGTTCATAACCGAGCTAGGCCGGAAGGAACTATCTCAAATGGCTACGGAACTGAGGAGGTCACTGAGTTTTGTGTTGACTTTCTTCCTGACCTTAAGCCGATTGGTGTTCCTGAATCTCGGTATGAGGGGAGGCTGACTGGAAAAGGCACACTAGGAAGGAAAGCAACGGTGTGCAGGGACAAGATTTCTTTCAATCAAGCACACTACACAGTTCTATACAATTCCAGCTTGGTCGCTCCGTACATCGAGAAACATAAGAATGTTTTACGAGAAATAAACCCGGGCCAGCCCGAGTCCTTGATTACACGTCAACACATGAATACCTTCGGCAGCTTGGTTGCAAAGACATCTCATTAATGACCCATCCGTTGTGGAGCAGTCTGTACTTGTTGGCCAGGTTACCATCTTCAAACATATGTACATTCCAAGGGTACGAGATAAATGGGAATACATTTTGCACGACCGACCAAGATAAAAAGAGCACCAACCAAAACAGCGGTGTCCGCTTCGATGCAAAAGACGAGAATGGGCAGACCACCACATATTATGGATATATAGAGGAGATATGGGAACTTGACTATGGTCCCACTTTTAAGGTCCCTTTGTTTCGGTGCAAATGGGTGAAGCTCAGCGCTATACATATTGACGATAAGTACGGTATGATAACAGTGGATCCCAACAATCTTGCATACCTGGACGAGCCTTTTATCCTAGCCAGCGAGGTGGCTCAAGTTTTCTACGTGAAGGACATGTCTAGCAAATCAAGAAAAAGAAATCAACAAAAGAATACATCAACCGAGGAGCCAAAGCGCCACATAGTTCTTTCGGGGAAAAGAAACATCGTGGGAGTGGATGACAAGACAGACATGTCAGAAGATTATAATAAGTTTAAAGAAATTCCACTCTTCACGGTGAAAATTGACCCAAGCATCTTGCTAAATGATGAAGATTCTCCATGGCTACGGCGTAGAAGATCACAACACTAGATGGCGATGTAATAATGTATTCTTCATATATAGTTCCCAAGACAATCTCTACATTTATGTAATAATGAGAACCCTTTTCTTCATCCATGGGAATGAAACTGTGCTTGGCTTGTTGATTTTCTTGGCAAGGCGTATCGATGCTCCTTTTATAGGCACGGCACCGCTTCTACTTTGTCTTATTCCTTCGACAGGGCGTCGTGCGCTACATGCTTTATCTCATCAAGCAGTGCGTCCACCCACGCGTCCTTATCCTGCCGACAGCTTTAGTCGCGGTTGCAGCCACCAACCGTGACAAAAGGTTACCGACACATCCTTATCCTGCCGACAGCTTTAGTCGCGGTTGCAGCCACCAACCGTGACAAAAGGCCCTCCTAGATAAGCCTCCCCCAGTCTTTTGTCCCGGTTTGAGCCTCCACCCGAGATGAAAGTTTCGCGCGCCACTTCGTTAATTCCCGCCTATTTTCTTCCCGCATTCCCGCCATTTTTCCACTATATATATGTAGGCTTGGACTCATATATGCAAACCTCATCACTCTCTCCCATGGCTTCCATCGTATGTCTAACACCCCGGGAGGCGGAGGCACTTTGCGCCTCGAACTACCCCTGCCCGCCCGGCTACCGCGTCCCGACCGACTGGTTGCTGAGCGTCGGAGGCGTACCGGTCCCTCCTATCCCTCTTGGTGTGCCACGCGAGATGGCCATCACGAACCACTACTATTTCGAGCTCACGCCTGAGCAGCGGAGGAATCCCCGGTGGCATCCCGACTACAGCCCGACTTGGGACAGCTTCTTCATCAATCGGCGTGAGAGGGCGGTTGCCAGGTACGAGGAGGACGGCCCGCCTCCTTCAAACTTCAACGAGGCCGGCCGTCGGATGTGGTGGCGCGGCCGGACTCTCCAGAGCGTCATGGCCTATCGTGGCCCCCGCCTGCGCTACCCTTAATCCCAGCCCACACGTGCTCACCCGCCGAGGTTGGACAACCGCGACCCCGATGCTAGCGACGATGACGTCGACGACTATGATGACTACAGTGGCGACTATTATAGGGCTAGGCACGACTATGATTGAATGGCTCCAACATTCGAATCTGGCCATGTATCTTAATTTTCAGTTGAGCTCTGTACTTTAATTTCAGTTCAGTCGTAATAAATTTCGTGTCAACCACTTTATTGAACAAAAACAACCGTCAACGACTTTATAAACTAAATTTAAACTAATAGAACCGACAACGACTTTATTGAAATTACAATAAAATAGATAAATTACTAGTCTAGTCTCTACTCGTCGTCGGAGGTTGTCTCCGTCCAAATGTCATCCCACCGAGGGTCGTTTTCGGTCCAAGTTGTATTCGGGTTCTCGAGCTCGAAGGTGGCGACGGCCCGACGGTGGCGCCTGTTGGACCTGCGTTGTGCCCTAAGGATTGCGAAGAACGCGTCGGTGTTGTCGACGTCGTTGGGGAACTGCGCCCTCCACTGGCGCATCAACTGCTCGTCGTGCTCGGCGATGGCGATCCTGCGCTGCACCTGGCGGTGCCGGCGACGGTCCTCGTCGTCGACGAGGCACGGCGGTGGCGCGAGGAACTCTGCCTCCTCTAGCGATTCAACATCCGGGAAGTTCATGTCGCGCCGTGGCCGCCGAAAACGCCACGCCGCCGCGTCGTAAGCACGCGCCGCCAGCTCCGGCGTGTTGTACGTGCCGAGGGTGAGGCGGAAGCCACCGGCGCGTATCTCGGCGTAGAACCTACCGCTCGGACGCACTCGAACGCCACGGAAACCGGACGCCCCTCGACGACGTGGAGGCATCCCGGAGATGAATGAGCAGAGGCGGTGGAGACGTGTGGTTGCGCCCGCATCGTCGCTCTATATAGCGCACGCGGGCAGCGACGGGGCGAGGCATGTGGAAGCGGCGGCGACACGTGGCGAGGCACGTGTAAGCTACGGCTACACACGCGGGCAGCGATGGGGCGAGGCACGTGGAAGCGGCGGCGACACGTGGCGAGGCACGTGTAAGCCACGGCTACACACGTCGCACGCCGGCAGCGACGGGGCGAGGCGCGTGGAAGAGGCGGCGACACGTGGCGAGGTGAAACCTTACTCGGTGTCACTCCGCATATCATTAGGGGTGAAACATACACGACTATGTTCATTGTGAGATGCAAATTGTTATATGGATGTCATATTCATGTTCATTGTATTTTTCTGACAAATTTTCATATATAAGACTTTTCTATTTGATTTACCATTTAAAAGTTATTGAAATAAGAAAAAACAAAAAAGAAGGGGACTTGGAACAGGAAGACATTTTCGCGGACATAATCCGCGATGGTACAGAAGCCGATCGAGAAGACCGCGACTCCGGTGATGGAGAAGCCCGCGACTCCGGTGATGGAGAAGCCCACGGCTCCGGTCATGGAGAAGCCGACGACTCCGGTGATGGAGAAGCCGACGGCTCCGGTGACGGAGAAGCCGACGGCTCTGGTCATGATGAGGTATTAATGGAATTCTATATGTACATATGTATAGAGGCATTAGTATAGAGGCATTAGTATAGAGGCATTAATGGAATTCTATATGTATTCTCTTAGGCCTCCGAAGATAAGATAGAGAAACGAGGGCCGACAAAGAAGTTGGGTAAAAAAGACCACTTCACAATTGAAGCTATATCACCGGAAGGCCAACCGGTGGTACCCGCGAGTGTCGGAGTGACATTTAAAAATCAGTGCAGAGTTATGGTTAGAGATTGTCTCCCGATCACTATCAGAGAATGGAACAAGACCAAGAATGTGTCCGAAAATCAGGTTGCCGATAGGTACAAAGACACACTTTTCGGCAACCTCATGGCACATTTCACTTTGCCAGATTTGGGATCGGAGTCTGAGAATGCTAAGCAGAGGGCGCTAGTGAAGAAATGGGCTCTTAAGAAGATGGGGGAACTTTTCCGGGCGTATAAGAACCGGTTATGGAAAAATTATAAGAAAGACAAGAAGCCTCCATTATTCGAGAACTATCTAGCGAAGCAGGAGCATCATTGGGAAGAATTTGTGGAGTACAAAGAATCAGAGGAGGCTGTGAACCTGTCCAAGAAAAACAAGAAGAATGCAAGCGAAAAGAAATATCACCATCATACGGGGCGAGGGGGCTACGGAGTAGCCATGCCTAAGTGGGATGCACAAGAGGCTGAGATGGAGCTGAATGGGATCACTCCAGAACCCACGCGAGAAGGATGGGACATTAGGGCTCAAAATTGGTTCCTCGCGCATGGTTGTGAGTATGACATGAAGACAGGGAACATTGTTGAAAGTGACAGCAGGGTTAGGGTACCCAGGAAAAAATGGATTGAAGTGACGACAGATATAAATGCGGGAAAACTAAAGTTTGCTCCCGATAGAGAGAAAGACTTGCTGATGCTTGTCCTCGGTAATCCTGAGAAGGGAGGACGAACAAGAGGCTTCGGCCCTAGTGTTCCGTGGTCGCTTGGGTTTCCGGCCGACGCGGAGACTTATAGAAGCCGAGCGAGAGCTAAACAACGCCAGCTGGAGGTGCAGAATGACCGGATGGCCGAGTTCCAACGCCGACTTGACCAGCAGCAGCGGGAGCTTCAGCAGCAGCAGCGGGAGATAAATGAACTAAAACGACAGCGCCCGCCAGATAATACCGCTGGCATATCTCAGCGACGAGACATCAGCGTGGCCGACTCGGAGGCCCCTCCTACACGGATGATGATAGATGCCGGTCCTGGCGACCCCTTGGATGGAATCAAGGAGCAAACACCTTGTGATCTCCATGAGGTGTTCAGGAAGGTGTCTGTTAAGGTGGCGGTCGGCTATGTCTTACCGGCATTTGGACCTGAAGGTGAGCCGGCAACATGGCATGGCAATCCGATTCCAGCTGGCTATGCTCGTGTCAGGGTGGATTCAGTTGTCCCATCGTGGGAGACATTGGAGCTCGAAATCCCTGGAGGTGATGGGGGGCTTACACTCAGAGAGGTGCTGGGAGAAATCATTCTCTGGGAAAAGAAGAACATCGAGCTGCCGGGCTGGGTAGCCCCTAGTACCGGTCGTCCCAGCAGGTCACCATCACCTCCTCCGGGTGATCGCAGGCCACCATCACCTCCTCCTACCGATCACATGTCGCCACCATCACCCCGTGGGTACGACGTCGACCACGACATCGGTAGTCCATCTCCATCTCCAGCGCCGCCGCCTCCGCCCACTAAGACTCGGAATGCACCCAGCCGGAAGCGTTTCAAGAGTCCTGTCCGCAAGATGTCGCCCCTCCCAAAAGTACCAAAGGTTCCTCCCCCCCCCCCGTCCTTACGATCGTACTGAGGAGGAAAATGATGCCATTGTTAAGAAATACAATTATGATTTTTTTCATAAGCCAAAACCTCCAGCGCCAGAGCCATACACAGAGAAGCAAATAGAATATGCTACTAGTTTTCTGAACACACCATCGCAGTATGAGTTACACGAGAAGAAGGATGACTATACACGCACTCTTGCGAAGGTAATTGACCATAAGAAGGATGAAAAGGCTAAGGAGAAGGACATTGCTGGCACGAGCAAATCATCAGCTAGAAGTGCAGCCGAGAAAAAGTCAAGTTCAGCAAGTGCACCCCTCAAGGCCAAGCAAACGACAAAAGGCAGAAAGAGAAAGGAAGTTCCCCTCCTCGGAGATCAGCCCAAACAATCGATCCCAGCACTCAAAGTGTTTAATGTTCCCAAGGTGTACCAGGAACATGGTGGTCTCGATATGGAAGAAGCTGCAAGGCTAGCGGCTTCCTGTTCAGTTACCGTGGAGGAATTGCTGTCTGCAGCAGATGCTGCACTACCCACTGCTGATATAGCTCCTAAATTTGTCTACGGGGCCGACTTGGTCAGCAGAGAGCAGCTGCATAAACTGCCAACACATATGCGGAATTTGCATCAGTGGTACCTTGATGCATGCAAGGAGAACATAATGTACATCGTGGCGAGTATACCATGGGAATATTACTACCGAAAGGAGGAGATCCATATTGAGATGAATGAACTCTGGCAGTTATTCAATCTAGATACCCTCGACAAATCTCTCATGAGTTGCTATTGCTTGTAAGTTGTTAACTACATATAAGTTCATTTTCATTCAGTTCATGTTCGTTTTCATTGCATATACTCATTATATCTTATGTGTTCTCTTATGCAGACTGAAGATCAGTGAATGCAAAAGTAATAATATTATCAATGTTGGGTTTATTGACCCAGATAAAATACATGCTGAAACGGTAAAGCATAAACGCGAAGAAACGGGGGGAAACCTACTAAGGTTTTTGGGGGAGCAATATTTCTGTGATTCAATATTGTTTCCTTATAACTACGAGTGAGAGTCTTAATGATCTTTTATGCACATTCAATTTTTCTTACTCGATGTTAAGTGTAATTCCTGACGTATATGCATAACATGTGCAGCTTCCACTGGATTCTACTAGACATTCAACCTGATAAGGAAATAGTTGAAGTAAGAGACCCACTGAGTAGAGGCGTGGACGGGTTCCACGACTTGCAGAAGTTGCTCCAAGTGTAATTTCCTTCATCGCCGCGCTTTATCTTTCGTGAGATATCAATTAATTATCCACTCATTCAATCATTCTTTTGCCTGGCAGAGCTTGGCAAGCTTTGAAGAATCATCATAAGGAGATTACCTGGGCAAAGAAGCTAACATTTACTCCTGTACCGTGCCCCAGCAGCCACAAGGGACGACCAAAATACACGGACGAATCCAAGGAAACGCTTCTCCCTTTATTATTATTAGGTATAGGTATAGAGTCCGTGTGTTTTGGTCGTCCGTCGTGTTTCCTTCGTCCGTTGTCGCGTGATTGTTTCTTTCGCTCGTCAAATTCCTACGTCACCTAATCGTATAAGATCTGGTCTCCGTGCTTGGTCCGGAAGAGTCGTCCGTGCTTGATCCGGCAAAGATCCGTCCAGATCAACGTAACCCCTATGTTATACGCTAACATATATACACACCGGTTGACCGAGAGTTCAGGAATTGATCGATCTCGACGACGAGCGTCACGGCTCGCATGAACAAGGAGGAAGCCTATCGAGAAACCAGCGAGGCACTACAATCGTGAGGTTGTGCTGCCATGGTCGATCGACGCCGGAGCACCGACGGCTCCGCCGAGGATGGCTGAGATGGAGTGCAAGGACGCACTCCACGGAGCCGAAGAGGGTAGGGAATAGGAGGAGCACGACCCATTGCCGATGGCCTCTGTCCGATCGAACACCGCCGGCCCACGGAGGGAAACAACCGCTGCGCCAGAAGCCTCCTCCTCGCCCACCACACGCAAGAGAAGGTCGCAACTGGGACTGGCGGATCGATCGACGGCGAACTCGCGGATTCTCTTTCGGGAAACCATCTACAATCGCAGAAGCCACTCGATCAAGCAGCTCAATGGATCGTTAGTGTGAGACTTAGGGCCCCACCGGCCGGCATCGGCAGAGGCGCATCGATGCGGGGTGTGATGTTGTATGTGCAGACGAAGGAAATAGACCACGGAAAGACGTTGTATGTGCAGACGAGAAAAGCAGTCCACCGGAACATCCTGCTGACGCCCGACAGTCGTTTTCGATTACCCCGCGCGAGATGAGACTTGGGAGCCGGCCGCACACTCTCCTCTCTCTAGGATCTGCTTCTGCCTGGAATCACTGCTGCCTTTGCACAACCCACGGGTGATGCGTGGTTGAAGCCGATGGTTGCCTCTGGCTGCAGATGAAGAATCATTTTGTCGGAGCCGGTGGCAGGTAGAAGAGCTTAGTTCGCCCTTGGTGAAGACCGAAGAGAAACCACTCCTCGAGTATAGGATATTATTTACATGTCCATGACATTATATTACTCAAGTGAACTTGTAATCTCCATGATTTTGTGAAGTCATAGCAGCATTATTTTGTGTGGATTTCACGGTTACATGGATTAGCACTGGAAATTTAAAGATTTTCTGATAGTACTTTTTTTTGTTTGCGCTACTTCTGAGAACTCGAAATCCTAGACATTCTGATCTTCCGTGTGCTTCCCTAGCTCTTCACGTTTTATTTTATTTGTGTACATATTCAATTTGACGTTCATAAGCCAGATTATCTGGTGCATGATTTCTGTGAGGCAAACAAAATATCCAAGTTGTATTTTCACCAACATATAACTTCGGTGTACGGCAACAAATTGCATTAAGTTCTCGGGTTTAGTCGTTTCGATACAATTATTAGTTTATACTAGGAAATATGCCCGCGCGTTGCAGCGGAAGAGAACCCAACCACCACTTGCTTGGATCAACAGCCTCACCGATTGTGGCGTCTTACTGATTTACTTCAAACTAAAAACTGTCGCCTCCTTCAAGAAAAAAGTACCGAATGTGTGCATCTGCCTCTGCTGCAAAAACAAATTGCACAAAACAAATTGACTGAACTTGTCGACCTTGCCGGCTTGGCTAATTCTTCGAGAAGTAGATAATGATAATTATCTATTTACAGGTAAATAGATGATGTTAATTAGATGTAACAATGATTACTTTAAAAGCACAAATCTAGTACTGTGATATTTTCATCTTTAAAATGTTGAGTCGCACACTGAGCAGCAAGAACCTGTTATGTGATATTTGCACATGTTGAAAAGTTCAAAATCAAATAATTATCCGTAATTAATGCAATAATTTTAGACAAAATAACATGGGATTGATGTTACCTAGACGGATTGAATAGATTGGCGGATAATTACCATCTACCAAGCTGCAAAATCTTGCTCAAACATCACAAGATTTCTCCTGCATGTTTCAAAGCAAAAAACGTTTGTGTTATATGCTACAAGCTACACGGATTGCCACAAATCTCGTTTATTTACGAAGAAAAGGATCTGAACCACCACCGCTCCTGTACACATCTAGTTAGCTACCCTTGGCTTATCTCTGTCAGTGATAGTTCTCTGGACTGTTTCTATATTATCATGCTCAGCCATATCCGTACGTCCCCAGTTTTCCCGTTTACCGAAAATTCTACCCTTGGCGTTATGGCACTTGATCCGCTGGTTGTGGCAGCAGGTCTCCATGCCCGCGCACGTGCATGCACTGGCCTCCTCAATACCTCTAATCGAAGTAGATTTTGGGACGCTGCTGCTGTTGGTGTGCCGCAAGGCTGCGGCCCCTCCGGTCGCGACATTCGACGTGCCGGCGACGAACGAGTTGCAGCACCCCACGTCTGATAATTGGTTGAGAAGGTTCGTGCCATGGACCAGGCTGCAATTTCCGATGCAGTAGCTGCTGCTCCGTGTGCCTGCGGCACCGCGTCGTGATCTTGCTGCAGACAGTCCAACTTCAACGCTGAACGCCAAATATGCAGAAGAGCGGCTGGAAATCACATGCTGAGCGGAAGCGACGAAGTAGACACCGTCAGCCACGCCATCGTTGGCCAAGGCTGCGGAAGATACGTCCCTGCGAAGCCGCAAGTTGATCCAGTAGCAGAAGAGATCGACGAACCGATTCCCGTAGAATGCCGCTATAGAAAAATTTCACCGGGCACTCGCGCCGCCACTTGCGGACAGGAGAACATCTTTCGTCGTCGTTAATCTCGCCTCCTCGATCTCACGTCTCTCTTCGACCTCGATCTCACCCGTATATATACCACCAGGGTGTGGAGAGGTAGGCATCGCTCCCTATATATATAGGAAAGCCTATGCCAGATCGATTAGAGTTCGTTTTTCCCACGACAGCCTAAACCAATGGAACCCGGTGATTAATTTTCTCGATCGGTAGCTACTAAAGCGGACGAAAACGTAAAACAAAACGGACCAAAGCGTCTTTCGACGGACCAACAAGAAACCTTATTTTCTTTATTATTAGGTATAGATATGTTTCGGTTGACTTCATAACAAATTTAATTAAATGAGTTACTTACCTTAAAAATTACATAATTATCAAAATTTATTATAATAATTCAACATTATTTTGCAAATCACGGCTTTCATGCTGGTCTTCTTTTTCCAGCAGTGAAAAATCTCCATAGCCAATTCAATAAATATTAAGCTATAGCAACATGCGTTATGGAGGCACTCGGCTCTGAAGAAGACAGCGATGGCCCATTCGCTCTCTCTCCCAACGTGTCGCCACTTCATGTATGCCCACACTCCATGAAGAGCATCTCAGTGCTGCGAGCATGGCGATGAAGCCTGAAAAGTGAACCACCGCTAACTAGGGGAAGTACATCTCCAAACGGAGATGTGTCGACTTGCAGCTACTGCAGCGGCAAGGAAGCAATGTTGTCAGTCCGCCGGGAAAAGAATTTTCAGGATTTGGGAAGAAGATGGAGCAATGGAGGTTCTATTGTGTGCTCATGACTAAATGTACTCGTATCACATGATGGGGAATCGACATGGCTTTTTTTTGAGAAACGGGAATCAAGATTGTGTTTTACTCCGTTGCAACGCACGGGCTTTGTCCTAGTAGATATAAAAGTTTGTACACAAAGCAAAGTTGCTTAAGAGGAGCAACTGGCTTAGGCCATAAGCCCAAAAATAAAAAGAACCCCTATCTAAAATTATCTACCGAAGCAGATAAGTTATGATATTCTTTTGGCCTTGTTAACTAGGACAATTTCATCTTTGAACTTCATCCTTGAACATGTTAGCTATGATAGAGTAAACATACTTTTTTCTAGGTAAAACTATACACATAAGTCACGAACCGGTACGGTGCCAAGGGAACCCAGGAGGCGGCGGAAAAAAGGCAAAAAACCCATCTAGGGTTCCGTCCTCCTCGCCGGCGATACCGCCGGTCCGCTCCGCCTCCGGTGGCCTTCGGGCCTTGGAGGTGTGGTGGATCACGGTCCCTCGTCGGCGGGGAGTTTCTGTACTTAATTTAGTTTGCTTTTCAGTCTCTTTTTTGGAATGGTGAGACGGCGGCTACATCCTGAAGTCAGAATAAGGTCCTCCCTGCCATATCCTCGCTTTGGTGGTGCATCTAGCGCTGTCGGAGGGCGCGTGGAGTTGTGTGCCCATCGGATCTGCTGGGATCTGGTCGGTTTTCATGTTTGTTGGTGTGGTTTCATGATAGTCTCTTCCAATCTACGGTTGTCATCATTGGTGATGGTTACTGCTCTGGTGCGCTGGTCCTTTGGGACCTTAGCACGACGACTTCCCGTCTGTCTACTACAACAAGCTCTACTACGACAAGCTTTGTCTGACTCCGGCGATAGTGTTTGTAGTCGTCGCTAGGTGGTCCGAATACAAATTTGTAATTTTCTTTACTTTTTAGGTTATTTGTACTACTGTTGATGATTATTAATAGATCGGTGGATTTCTCGCAAAAAAAACTATATGTTTATTGAGCAATGGGGACCACAGGGAAATCCGCTTGCAATTCCTGAAGAACATCAAAAGCTGAAACAAGCCCAGCCAAAGTTCTATTTCTGCCCTCACCGAATTGGCGAGGCAGTGGATAATCTTCACTTACCTTCAATCTACTTTTACAAATTTGTAAACTCTATCTCAACTAGCTGGAGATCACTCCCAGACGACAGCAACCTAAACGTCCTTGGTTTTGTGACCTCCGGCTCGAGTTCTTCCTTGTTCGGATCCGCCTGTTCCCGGACAAGTGAGAGCATGTCCAGCCATCTCCCCGACGAGGTACCCAGGACGCCTTTTTTCATTCGGATGGACGAAAACGGCTCAGCCGCGTCCCCGGCTCCTCGTTTTCGTCCGGATTATGCCTTTCATCTGTTCGGAGAGCACAGGCCATCCCCGGCCCCCCGGGAGCGCTCGGGGACTCCGAACGAGAGAAAAGCGGGGATGGGCCCGCTCTATCGGCGAAAGAACAGACGAACCCCACCACTTTGTCGATGCAAATCCCTCCTCCCCTCCCATTGCTCTCTCGCCGCTGGCACCACCCCTCGCCAATCCGCCGGCGGGTTGCCTCAACTCCGCCGTTCCTCCACCCAACAGCCTATATTCTGCCGCCCGTCGTGCCCTCTGCCTATTTTCCACCATCGGGCAGCTCCCTCGCGTCGCTCCTCGTCGACACACCCGGCAGGTGTTCGTCCAATTGTCTGGCCGGACATGGACTCCGACGAGGAGGAGCAGATGTTCGCTGAGCTTCTTGAAGAAGAAACGGCAGCCGCCGCCCAAGACGAGGACCCTTGTAAGAGTATCAAGAACATACATATTCCAGCTAGAGATACCAACATAAAAGTTCCTAAGGAGGATAATAGTGGAGTGTTTCTTAGTGCACCTATGATGAGCATCACTAATTCTATATCAAGCATCTTTAAAACTTTCTCCCCCTTGTTGCTTAAACGAACGAACTTCAACTTCAGGACTACTCATTTTAGCAATAATAAAGATAAATAAAGCAAAACCAAAACAAGTAACTAATATTTTTTTGTGTGTTTTTGATTTAAAGAAAGCAAACAAGACAGAAAATAAAATAAAGCAAGACAATAAACAAAGTAAAGAGATTGGGTGTGAGAGACTCCCCTTGCAGCGTGTCTTGATCTCCCCCGGTAACGGCGCCAGAAAAGTAGCTGCTTGTGACGGTGAAGCACACGTCCGTTGGGAACCCCAAGAGGAAGGTATGATGAGTACAGCTGCGAGTTTTCCCTCAGTAAGAAACCAAGGTTATCGAACCAGTAGGAGATGAAGATCACGTGAAGGTTGTTGGTGAAGGAGTGTAGTGCGGGCAACACCAGGGAATCCAGCGCCAACGTGGAACCTGCACAACACAATCAAACTACTTTTCCCCAACTTAACAGTGAGGTTGTCAATCTCACCGGCTTGCTGAAAACAAAGGATTAAACGTATGGTGTGGAGAATTATGTTTGCTTGCAGAAAACAAAAGAGAATAATGATTGCAGTAGGTTGTATTTCAGATGTAAAAGAATGGACCGGTGTCCACATTTCATTAGTGGTGTCTCTCCAATAAGATAAATAACATGTTGGGTAAACAAATTACATTTGGGCAATTGACAAATAGAGAGGGCATAACAATGCACATACATATCATGATGACTACTATGAGATTTACTTAGGGTATTACGACAAAGAACATAGACCGCCATCCAGCATGCATCTATGCCTAAAAAGTTCACCTGCGGGTTAGCATCCGCACCCCTTCCAGTATTAAGTTGCAAACAACAGACAATTACATTAAGTACTATGTGTAATGTAAACAATACAAATATCGTTAGACAAAGCATTGATGTTTTATCCCTAGTGGCAACAGCACATCCACAACCTTAGAACTTTCTATCACTGTCCCAGATTCAATGGAGACATGAACCCACTATCTAGCATAAATACCCCCTCTTGGAGTTACAAGTATCAACTTGGCCAGAGCCTCTACTAGCAACGGAGAGCATGCAAGATCATAAACAACATATATATGATAGATCAGTAATCAACTTGACATAGTATTCCATATTCATCGGATCCCAACAAACACAACATGTAGCATTACAAGATCTAAACATGATGGCATAATAGGAGAAGACAACCATCTAGCTACTGCTATGGACCCATAGTCCAAGGATGAACTACTCACGCATCAGTCCGGAGGCGGGCATGATGATGTAGAGCCCTCCGGTGATGATTCCCCTCTTCGGCAGGGTGCCGGAGGAGATCCTCTGAACCCCCCGAGATGGGGTTGCCAGCGGCGGCGTCTCTGGAACTGTTCTCGTATTTTGGCTCTCGGTGCTAGGGTTTTCGGAGACGAAGGAATAAATAGGCGAAGGGGCAGCGTCGGGGAGCCAGGGAGCTCCCTCACGACATGTCGGCGTGGGGGGGCCCACAGCCGCGCCGCCCTATGGTGTGGGCCCCCTGCTGGCCTTCCTCGACTCTTCTTCGGTCTTCTAGAACACTCCGTGGAAAATAGGGCCGTGGGCTTTTGTTTCGTCCAATTCCGAGAATATTTGTAAACCAACTTTTCTGAAATCAAAAATAGTAGAAAACAGGAACTGGCACTGTGGCATCTTGTTAATAGGTTAGTCCCAGAAAATGCATAAAAACATTATAAAGTGTGAATAAAACATGTAGGTATTGTCATAAAACTAGCATGGAGCATAAGAAATTATAGATACGTTGGAGACGTATCATCTTGTTTTGTTGAACTGTAACGCTTAAAATAAGCCAAATATTGGCAAAACTGGTCAAATTCGCCGAATTATGCATGAAATTTGGCATCCAGGGACAATTTTCTCTAAAAAACGCCGAACCCCGGGTGTCTACCGAGGAGACGGCTGAAACTTCGGCGCTCCCCGGGCCAAACTTTCGTCCAATCCGGCGCTAAATAGCACCGGATTTCGGCCCGGGGAGCCCCAACGGCTGGAGATGCTCTGAGCGGCATGCTCCTCCGCTGGCGCAGTGCTGTTGACCACCAAAACCCACCGACGAGTAGCGACGGGCAACACGAAGAGCCGGGAGGCTCCCAGGACTGCTGGTGGGCCCTGGTCCCTCGGGCGACGGCCCGCAAAGCTCCGGCACGCACGTCCGATGCTGGTGCAAGGGCGTGCCACCTGACCTATACCTGGTCAGGAAGGTGATGGATTGCTTCGACTAGTTTCCTGCATGGCATACACGTAAACATTAAATACGAGCCTCGATCGGCTCTCAGGTTGTCCTGTGAATCGGCTCAAGGAGCCGATCCACCCATGATTCGTATGAGATCTACGATAACATGGTGGTCCTGCTTGATCAATATTAGGTTAAAACGATCTACGACGATCTAGGGTTTTCACCACATAACCGGAACGTCCTACACGTAATTGAGCCTGGTAGACACGAAAGATGATAATAAACCAGCCCTAGACAAGGCCTAAAAACCAACGTGGAGTTGATTCCCGGAACATCTCCTCTAGGACTAGCAAACTATACCTTACGTGCTACTGGATCCTTCAACCCGTTTGCAAGGCCTAACTATGTAGATATCAAACTAATCCTTGAAGAACAAGGAGCAATCGTAACGGATCGAATCTACTAAACAATGACTAAGCAAGGTGCCACCCTTGCACCTAAGATCGGTACAAGGGTGGCTAGATATCCAGGGGTAGCATGACTAATCAAATACATCGAGAAAGTACCGATGCTAACCCTAACATATCCACGATAACAGTGTTGCTCGCCATTGATACGTCTCCGACGTATCGATAATTTCTTATGTTCCATGCCACATTATTGATGATATCTACATGTTTTATGCATACTTTATGTCATATTTATGCGTTTTCCGGAACTAACCTATTGACGAGATGCCGAAGGGCCGCTTGCTGTTTTCTCGCTGTTTTTGGTTTCAGAAATCCTAGTAAGGAAATATTCTCGGAATCGGACGAAATCAACGCCCAGCATCTTAGAATCCCCGGAAGCATCCAGAACACCCGAGAGTCGCCAGAGTGGACCCACAGGGGGCCAAGGAGGTAGGCCGGCGCGGCCCAGGCCCTGGCCGCGCCGCCTTACCATCTCACCGCTTCTTCGACTCTCTGACGCCGCCTCTTCGCCTATTTAAGCCCCCTCGACCTAAAACTTCGATACGGAAAAGCCACGGTACGAGAAACCATCCAGAGCCGCCGGCATCGCGAAGCCAAGATCTGGGGGACAGAACTCTCTGTTCCGGCACGCCGCCGGGACGGGGAAGTGCCCCCGGAAGGCTTCTCCATCGACACCACCGCCATCTCCATCAACGCTGCTGTCTCCCATGAGGAGGGAGTAGTTCTCCATCGAGGCTCGGGGCTGTACCGGTAGCTATGTGGTTAATCTCTCTCCTATGTACTTCAATACAATGATCTCATGAGCTGCCTTACATGATTGAGATTCATATGAGTTTTGTATCACAATTCATCTATGTGCTACTCTAGTGATGTTATTAAAGTATTCTATTCCTCCTGCATGATGTAATGTGGACAGTGTGTGCATCATGTAGTACTTGGCGTAGTATATGATTGTGATCTCTTGTAGATTATGAAGTTAACTATTACTATGATGGTATTGATGTGATCTATTCCTCCTTTCATAGTGTGATGGTAGTAGTGTGCATGCTATGTTAGTACTTGGTTTGGTCGTGTTGATCTATCTTGCACTCTAAGGTTATTTAAACATGAATATCGAATATTGTGGAGCTTGTTAACTCCGGCATTGAGGGTTCGTGTAATCCTACACAGTTAGTGGTGTTCATCATCCAACAAGAGGGTGTACAGTCTAGCATCTATCTATTTACACTACAAGAAAAACCATCCTACAACAACACTTGGTTTACAACCCTTTGGATATGCGTTGCAAAATTTAATCGTAGATACAGATATATGCGATCCCCTTGCATCCGTTCCCTAATAAGCGATTGTTACCAAAAGTTGAAAACCGCGCGGGTAGTAGAAAATATTGGCTCGAGCAGCGGGAGCTATTGCCGCCTACACGAAAAGTTATATTTTGATATGGTTATAAAATAATTCACGGTGGAGGAAATTTCGGCCTAATATACTCCCATCTCCAGAAAGTCCTCGAACTGCAATCTGATAACGAGATCTCCCCTAGTTTTAGTTCGATCTACCATCCTCCTGCCGCCGCCCCGTCCTCCCCTCCTCCCTCAGTGTCCTCTCCAATGTCCCATCCAAACGCATCTCCATCTCGTCCGGCCACGTTCGTCAGCGTCGTCGAGGGGATAACGATGGTCCTCCTTGCAGGACTCGTCGGCGGCGGATCGACCCGTCTCTCACTCCTGGTGTTGATCCTGATGAACGTGCACTCGTTCTACTCCACACCGACATCGGGGATCGAGCGAACTATACGTGCACCGGACGCCCAACACCTAGCCGCCGTCTCAGTACGCTGTCAATTGCCGTCACCAGGCGTCGCTCCAGTCCCGCCGATGTTGCTTCTGTTTAAGACGACCAGGTTAGTCCTTCTCACAGTGTTTCTCTAATCTGCAGTACAAGATGTAAGACATGGTAGGCTGGGTGGGGTCGATGGATAATGCTGCTACGCTGCTAGGTGAGGTTTGAACAAGAATTGAGTAATCATTAATCATTGTTTTCTTATCAGATCGTTGGGCTAGAAAGAAGCGATTATAATCAGCGGACATGTGGGAAGGACTAGAGGTTTTTTACTATCTCAGATCGACTCAATATTGCACTCAGTTACAGAAATTTAGTACCTTATGTGTGCAGCTTGCAGGTTTCCTAGTCGGCTATAATAATGATGTGTACAGCTTGCAGATTTCCTGGTAAGCATGATTTATTTGAAAAAATAAAGTTACATAAGAATTACTATCTCCTCCTTTCGGCTTGTACAGATATCTTAAGTTTATGACAGAAACTAATTTGCCAATTCATATCCTAATTAATATGCAGACTGTAAGTGTTAACTGCTCTGTCATATATGCAGATTGAATGTTCCGTTCTTTCTTTTAAAAGGAGAGAATGAATAGATTTATTTCTTTACCCTTCGTATACTCACATGTCTTCCTTACTCATAGTAGGTGACTAGAGAGGGCTAGAGGTGGGCAACCCACGAGGTAGTGAAGCATTATTTGTCGCTATATCCTAATATGTATGACTTGTTTTTGTCTATTGCACTTTTCTGTGTGTATATGATCAATAAGTGCATTACAAGGTTGATCTTTTGCTTCTGCTATTTTTCTAAAATTTATATAGCTGATTTTAGTAACATGAATC
Source organism: Lolium rigidum (assembly GCF_022539505.1). Classification (NCBI taxonomy): domain Eukaryota; kingdom Viridiplantae; phylum Streptophyta; class Magnoliopsida; order Poales; family Poaceae; genus Lolium; species Lolium rigidum. The sequence continues at coordinate 260,717,037 of NC_061508.1, forward strand.
AGACCATTGCAACATAATTTCTGCATCATAGATGAGAAATTATACTGCAGTTTTGCTTGCGATATTATGCTTTAATCCAGTATGTACTAAAAATTCTATAATTTCTAAAGAATAACATGAAGCATGGTATCATTATATGTTCATTTTATTATGGCAGGACAAGTAGTACTGACTGCCGAGCAACGTGTGATGTCATTGTTATATTATTTTGACATGCTCATATTGGTGCACCTCAACTCTTCTTTTGGCAGGGGCAACTCATAAATAACTGAATATCTTTGAGCTAATGGGTAAGCTATAATGCTCCCAGATGTATTCCTATAGTTGTGTTAATGTTTACTGACCTGCTCCTGAGATATATGTGAACTACTGCTTATGCCTACTAATAGTTTAGCTTTTGGGGTATTGTGAGTTTGTGACTGACCATTATGTAGATCTAGTTAACTAGATGATTCTGATCGGCTGTTAAAGCAATCCTTTCATATATTTATCTTAGTTACTTCTTTTTCTGTATTTCCTTTGTCTTCTGATCTGTGTGGTACCAACTTGACATCTAGGTGGCGTGGGCTGTTTTAAATTCAGTGGATAGCACAAATTATCTTGAATGACTTAGCTTTGGCATTCTATGAGGCGTTCAAAGAAATTCCAAGCAACATGTGGATGTGAATTGAAGGTATCATAAACAAAGATGCACAGTATATATTTTGCTTTCATTTTTCAATTGACTTTAATTTATATGTAACTATATCTTGAAAAGAAACATGCAGATTAGTGTTTTGCATCGTGAAGATATCCCATGTTTCAGATATATTTATGTATTTTAACATTTTCGAATGGTGGGTACTAGAGCAAGTAGGTAGTAGAATTTCCTATACCCCTTTGTCTACTGTTTTTTTCCACATCCATTCTAAAAATGGGAACTTTCTTTTTGCAGGACCAAAAGATCAGCAGGGACCACTACATTCAAATGCTACAATACAAGGCAGAGAACGAGAAGAGATATATATAGGATTAGATAGAATATATCATATTATGATGCGAGTTTGTAAGATGTGTAATCTTAAGACAATTTTCATGTATGGATGGTGATTTTCAATTATAAATAAAGAAATGTTTCTTCAGGCAATGCGTTCATATTCTGCAATTTTTGTGTTGTCATATGTATTTATTAAGTATATATTATATCTTGATGAGGAAAAAATACAGCAATATTTGAAGCTGCAAAGCCCCCAAATTATTCAATCCGCTTATATTATGTACCAACGGATACTACGGTTGCTTGATCTCCGTTGCCACTTTGCAACGCTTTATCTAATGGTTACCAACGGACTTATATGTGTTGCATTATACCCTTGCAACACCCAAAAACGCAACACATCATTATCCGTTGGTAGAGACGCTAGCAACGCCCATATTGGCATTTAGATACAGATAAATGCGTTGCTGTAGGGGGAGTCTTGTTGTAGTGTTATTCTGTTATGTGATCAATGTTGAGAGTGTCCACTAGTGAAAGTATGATCCCTAGGCCTTGTTTCCTAAATACTGCTATCGTTGCTTGTTTACTGTTTTACTGCATTTGTACTGTCCGCAATATTACCACCATCGACCACACGCCAGTCCTGGATAGCAAAGCACTTTTCTGGCGCTGTTGCTACTGCTCATATATATTCATACCACCTGTATTTCACTATCTCTTCGCCGAACTAGTGCACCTATTAGGTGTGTTGGGGACACAAGAGACTTCTTGCTTTGTGGTTGCAGGGTTGCATGAGAGGGATATCTTTGACCTCTTCCTCCCTGAGATCGATAAACCTTGGGTGATCCACTTAAGGGAAACTTGCTGCTGTTCTACAAACCTCTGCTCTTGGAGGCCCAACACTGTCTACAAGAATAGAAGCTCCCGTAGACATCAGCCATCAAAAGGGCTTCAGTACGTGTGGTGACCCTGCATACCACTGCATGTTGTAGTATGCCAGTCGTTGATATAACATTCACGAAGTACCATTCCGCAAATATTACATCCCTCAGAGTAGTACAGCAGAACATAGCAGGGTCCATAACTCATTCATTTATTATTACAGCTATCATACACATGTCATCTTGGAGCTCCTCTTGGGTCCTAAGAGGAATACTCCTGGGTTCGAGGCGAACCCAACTTAATTTACAATACAAGAGTCTTATTAAACTAAACATTTATTTTATTGAGCAGCTAAATACTAAGAGTTCGGGCTGCTCGGTTGCTACTACTATCGGATATCTCTAGGCTTGGTCTCCTCCGGAAGCCTCCCCGGATCCGTAGACTATGAGATAGTCTACGCCTTCAACACCTCTTGAGAGGTCAGGTTCATCATAGCCGATGATCTCGGCTCCTTCATTGTTGTCGTAGTCCACCTCCAGACGATTCAGACAATCTAAGCATGGGATTTAAGAGTGGTATGAGTACGAGCGTACTCAACAAGTTCATTATAGATAAGAGGTGTTTAATGCACTAGCTACGATATTAGACCGGAAAGTCTAATACCAATGCAAGTTTTGATAAACATTTCTTCAAGAGATTGCTTTTATTTCAAAGAGCTATGTCCGTCAGCCTTCACCGGTTTACTAGAACTTCATGGAGCTCCTTTCCGGCCGCGTTCGCAGCTTCCTTATCCCGGAACAGGGAGTGACAGTCACAGCTTCTTTACACTCTGCAGAGGTGTGTTGCTTTACCCATAAGAGATCTTAACCTTGGTGCCAACCGGGCAGCTTTCCCGTCCACACTTCCTTCGGTGTGAGGCCCGGTATAAGGTCTAGCCAATCATGTTCCTCCGCTACCTCGAACACCCACCCTTTGTTGCATACCCCGACCCTGGGTCCTCGTCGGTCCCATTATTCCCGTAATTTCAGGGTGGACCCCGACCACGACAACAGTTTGGGACTCGTTAACCAAACTCCTTCGCCGGTAGCTGCAACCCATCATAGACCACATTACCGTGGGGAATTAGAAGGGGATCCCCACCCACCAATTGTTCCGCAAGCAGGAACCGTCTACGGTAAGCAACAGCTATACCGTGGGGAATTAGAAGGGGCTCCCCACCCACCAATTGCTCCGCAAGATACAACCGTCTACGGTAAGCGAATCCGTTGATGTTCAAGAGGTGGAAACACTTTTGACTACTCCGTCCCACTCCGGATCTTATGGTTAACACGGGTATTACGACACAAGAATCACTGGAGACATTTGTTGTTTAATCCTAGATGGTTATTAACCTTTGCAATGGAACCTCCACCATATCAACTCAATCCATGGTTCCATTGCCCACCACATAGTCATATTCATAGTTATGAAAATAGTGGTTTTGGTTTTTATGCAATAGTGGTAATCATAGTACTTTGCAAGTAATTTGATAAAGATACTCAAATGACATGAGCAAGTGATGAACTTGCCTGAACACTGCAAAGTGTTGCGGTTGGAAGGTGTGGACTGACCCTTGTCCTCTCGTCTCTGAAAAATAGCATCATTGTCCGATAAGGGCAATGGTTAAAGAAGCAATTATGCATGATTCCAGTTTTTAGGGTTTGTTCCCCCCTTCCGATGTCGTTATTATTTCATGTAAGAGGTTGATACTAAGAATAATTTGGGAATATTTGATTTAAAGTAAGATACAACCTTGAAATGTTGTCAAGGTGTTTTTAAAGTCCAAATGCATTAATGGATTTATTTTCATTATTGAAAATAATATGTGTGATTTAAATCATTATTTAAATCATCAAATTAAGACTTATTCTACTTTGTCTTCAAAAATTCTCTTTGATATTTTATTTAGATAGAGAATTTTATGGTGATTAATTTTCATATTTTTACTTATTTTTTTAGAGCTGTATTTTATTTTATAAAATTCTTGGAAATTCTCATTTAAATGGGTATTTTGGAAATGTCCAAAATACCCCTCGGGCCCACCTGTCAGGCGGTCGAGCTGGTTAGGTTGGACCAGCCCAGTGGGCTCGGTCCAACCGACCCAGTCACTTCGTCGCCCCCCCTCGCTCTCGAACCCTAATCCCCTACTCGCTCTGGCGACGCGCGCGTCGCCGCCCCCTTTGCCGAATTGTTCCGGCCGACTCCGGCCATCGTCGCCGGCGAGATGCGGCGCATCTGATCCGCCGTTCGACGGCGCTTCAGATCCACCGCGCCGATCTGTGTTTTGCCGCTTCCTCGACGCGTCCCCATTGCCTCTGCGCGCCTGCCGTGGTGTGCTGCGGCGAGTTCATCGCCGCCGATGCTCCTGGTGCCGAGGCCGTGTGCCTCGCCGTGCCTGTGCTGGAGCCTCCGTGCTTCGGCGACCGCCTGGCTTGGCCATGGCTTGGTGCTGCCGTGGCCAGGCTGTGCCGCCGTACCGCCATGGTGACGCCGTCGCGCTGCTCCGAGTTAGTACGCCTCCATCTTCTCCCTTTCTTCCTCCTCCTCTATGCCATGCTCTAGTTACAAGCCTGCCTCTCCTCATGGAGATGCTGGCACTGCCGTGCTGCTGTTGCTTCTGCGCCCCTGTGTGCCTTGTGCCAAGCTAGCCCTAGTGCTGTGCTAGCTACTGCTATGCGTATGCTGCTGCTGTGCAATTGCCATGGATTCTGGCTGCTGTGCTATGCTATTGTGCTCTGTAGCTTGCTGTTGCAACTCATGAACTCTTGCTCATGAGCATACTGTGATGCTTTGCTTTATTCATTTGTTACTGCTGCTGCTATCTTGCTCCCGACTCTCCCGTGTGAGCAATTACTACTCCCTGGCTTGATCATGGTGCATGATCCTTGCCTTTGGCAAATGCCAGTGCTCCTGGTGTGCTATCTCTGTGCTATAATTCATGATCATGCTCAATTGAGCATTGTTACTGACTTGGCAGCTCCATCCCTTGATGGAGTGCTTCTGGATACAATTATAATGCTCTATTCACTTATCTATGATGCAATTGTTCAATTATATGGTTAATTTATTTATATGGGCCATGTGATGATGCTATGCTAGACTGTGGTGACCTGTAGCAAGAGCTAGTGATGCTCTGATGATCAATTTATAATTTCTTGCTTGTGAGCAAATGTGTGCTCTTCACTGTGACTCACTGATGCACACCAGTGCTGCTTGTGCTTCATACAGGCTTAGCCTGTGTGTGCTGGTGCTTGTCTAAGCATCAGTGGATGCTTGCAATGATCCATTGGGTCATCTGCAAGATCCAGTGCATCATTAGCTTGCCTGCTTCATTTATCTGCTTAGTTTGCCTTGATATTTGGATATCTGATGTGAACTGCCTTGCAGGTGATGATCATATAAGTGAATTTGGTTAGAGCTAGAAGGATGCCAACATCTGTTGGGAACCCCGGCTCCTTTTGAACCCATCTCGGGTGATGATATTTGTGCTTGGCTTCTCTGTGGAATTTGGTATAGTGGTTGAGGTGGCCCTGACAGCAATTCCTTGCTGTTAGGGTAGCTCCCACATGTGTTGGCTTGCTGTGATTTGGGAAATACTTTACTGGAAGAATCCTTGTGGTTTTTTTCCAGTTTCCTTTGATGTTGATAAACATGAATAGACACTTGATAGTCTATCTGTCTGATGGTGTAGTGGCTATAGGTGCTAAGTGAAACTGACTAGCTAGATAGGATTATCCCTTGTTGGATTTCTTTGATTATGTCACTGGTTTGGCATAGCCAATGTTCCCAGGGTGCTTTCCTATTTGTTTCTCTCTTGTTCACTTGCACCATTTTGGCCAGTAGCCATATGATGACTCACATATAGGGTTTCTACCCTTGTTGGTGTGCTGGAGATCATGCTTGTGCAATTTATGAACAAAACCATCTGGTTTGTTCATGTTAAGGTGTATACCTCACTCCAGCTCCTAGAAATAGTGTGTTGGTGTAGAGGTTTTGCTTCTGTGCTGATTTCTTAGCTTGCCCTGCTCCTCCTTGTGGCTTGTGCTTGATCTACTCCATGGTTTACTTCTCAACAGGAGACAGTTCCTTGCTTGAGCTGTTCCTGGATGAGGGTTCTAGCTATGTGTTCTTCCTGTTCTAAGTGTTCTTGCTCTCTGATGACTTACCAAGCTGCCTGTCGATGAATGAGCTAGGGTTTGGCTCTGAAAAGTTTATATATGATGCTCCCTTGCTCTCCCTGGTCGACACCTCTTGCTTGTCACTTTGGTGACTCTCCCAGTGCCGTGCATGTGCTGGTGGACATGCATGCTGCCTGGTGAGCTGCTTGTGTAGTTCCTGGTTGGAACTTGGTCCATTTGGTGGATCAGCTCGGCTGATCTTGATAATATCCTCTCAACTTCACCTTTTCTTGCTAACCTGCCAAGTGGCAATGCCACTTGGCATAACACTTGTCTTTGTCTTTGTTTGTGTGATTACAGGGAACAATGTGATGCTCGGATGAAGATCAAGATCCTCTTGGCAAGATCTCCATGATGATCATCTTGTGTAATTTAGGATAGATCATTCACTTGTAATTTTTCTTTATTTTCTTTCTTCTATTCTGCCCATTTATGTAATGTGTTGTATTAATCATTTGTTTCACTTATGAATATTGTAATGACAATGTAAATTGTGTGATGATCAATAAAGCTCAAAGTTTTCTTTAATGAGCTTTACTTTATTACAATTGTTCATATTGTTTATTATTGTTTATTTACTTAATGAATTTCCTCATAATTGAATTATTTAGGGTTATTATTTAATGTTTGAATTTGAAATTCAAATTCAACATTGGTTTAAATTCAATCATGCAACTTAAGTTATGATGCAAACTCTCCCCTCTCTTCTCAAAACCTAAACTAGTGAAGTGAGTTGCAAGTTTGTCGCACTCTCGAAACCCTAACCCTGTAAGGTGTCGAGAGAGAAACTTGTCCCCCTTCGATGCAGTTTTTGTTTAAAAGCGCGAAATTTCCCCAGAATTTACTATGAAATGCACATCCCTTTCTAAAATCTACCCCTCGATCGTCTCTAAACCTGGGACATTACAGTACGAGCAACACATGAACAACAAATAAACAAGATTCTGCCTAGATCGCAAGATGCGATCTAGGCAGCATAGCGCTTACCCGGAAGAAACCCTCGAAACAAGGGGTGGCGATGCGCCTAGATTGGTTTGTTGT